>NC_037673.1:8934271-9172871 GCF_003255815.1 Theropithecus gelada | reverse complement strand
TTTTTTTTTTTTTTGAGACGGAGTCTCGCTCTGTCACCCAGGCTGGACTGCAGTGGCCGGATCTCAGCTCACTGCAAGCTCCGCCTCCCGGGTTCACGCCATTCTCCGGCCTCAGCCTCCCGAGTAGCTGGGACTACAGGCACCCGCCACCTCGCCCGGCTAGTTTTTTGTATTTCTTAATAGAGACGGGGTTTCACCGTGTTAGCCAGGATGGTCTCGATCTCCTGACCTCGTGATCCGCCCGTCTCGGCCTCCCAAAGTGCTGGGATTACAGGCTTGAGCCACCGCGCCCGGCCAAAGTTGAGTCCTTTTATGAGCATGAACAGGATGGACAGCCATTGTTATGTAAAACAGGGGAATCTAATCTCCTATGAATAGCATGGAAGGTTCTTCTGAGACTAGAAAACCTCCTAAGGAGGATTGAAAAGAGAATTTTATTTTGAGGAAAGATGGGATCAAGGTAGGCTTAGAGCCTCTGGACGTGGAAGCTGCAGTTTTCTCTAATCACTTGTAAGAAAGGGACTCCTGCACGCTGCTATCTGCCAAATGTTACCCAAGCACCTTCTCTGTGTGTGGTATCTTCTAGATCTGGGTGAGGCTCAGGTCATCTCCAGGTACCACCCGGATTAATTTTCCCTGCATTTTTGGGTGATTTTGATTGATGTTAGAGCTAACTTTAGGGATATGCCCCTGTTAATATTTACACACATTCGGAGATAAAAGTGAGAAATGTTCATCAAACTGTTGTTCTTTTTTTTCTTTTTTCTTTCTTCAACTTTTATTTTAAGTTCCAGGGTGCATGTGCAGGATGCGTAGGTTTATTGAAGAGGTAAACATGTGTCATGGTGGTTTGTTGCACAGGTCAACCCATCGCCTAGATATTAAGCCCAGCGTCCATTAGCTATTCTTCCTGATGCTCTCCCTCCCCCATACTCCCAACAGGTCCCAATGTGTGTTGTTCCCCGCCATGTATCCATGCATTCTCATTGTTCACCTACCACTTGTAAGTGAGAACATGTGGTGTTTGGTTTTCTGTTTCTGCATTAGTTTGCTGAGGATAATGGCTTCCAACCTCATCCGTGTCCCTGCAGAGTTCATGATCTTGTCCCTATTAACGGCTACATAGTATTCCATGATGTACATGTACCCCATTTTCTTTATCCAGGCTATCACTGATGGGCATTTAGATTGATTCCATGTCTTTGCTATTGTGAGTAGTACTGCAATGAACATACGGGTACATGTATCTTTATAACAGAATGATTTATATTCCTTTGGGTACATGCTCAGTAATGAAATTGCTGGGTCAAATGGTATTTCTGCCTCTAGGTCTTTGAGGAATCACCACACTGTCTTCCAAATGGTTGAATTAATTTCCATTCCCACCAACTAAACTGTTATTCTTGAATATGCTCATTTACTTGGGCATGGCCTTGGGAATGCCAAGTCAGCTGACTAAGACAGAAGCCCACCCTTGACCAGGAGACAGAGAAGTAAACAATGGAGGGTGATGGGAGAAACAGAAAGGCCAGCATCAAGTGTCACCGTCACAGAGGAGAGGCAACCACATCACACTGGGATGTCAGGGCCACCTGGATTTCAGAGAGCCAGCAGGCAAGGCTGTTAGGATGAATGGCTTCAGTGATGAAGTCAAGCCAATAAGAGAAAATCTAAAGAACAAGAATTACAGAGATTTGGATTTAGTTTCATAAATAAACTTCACGGGTACCACAAGGAGAGGTGTTACTATCTCAATGGCTTAGCAAATCAAAACCAAAAAGCTGAGTAACACCAGCAGTCAGTTTAATACTGTTCATGCCACAGAGGGAGGGGAGGAGTTGTCTTGACAGATGATGAATGGGAAACATAAACCCAATTCCATTGTTGGGATAGGCAGAAAGGGCGGGGCTAACTCCCTGCTAGGGGTTTACCATGTGTCAGGCATAGCCCTAAGCACTGTCTGTGTAAAATAATGAAACACAGTTTTGTCAAACATGGTTTGCATTTCAGATTGGTCTTGTTTCCTTCCCATTGAGTTTCACAGCGTGGACTTCTATTGAATGTTGGCAGTTGGGATGGACTCTGGCTCCTTTAATAATTGGTGAAGTTAGAACTTTCCTGAGATTATTCATGGTTTCTCTTCCAACTCTATATGTTAGGTCCGCAGGATAGCTCAGCAAGGTTGGGGAGAGTGTTCAAAGTAAAGAGGACACTGTTAAATCAAGTTCCTGGGTTGAATTTTTAAGGGTATGTGTTGGAAAACAAAGGGAAGAAGCATCTTGGCCCCTCCAAAAGTGCATCCACTTCCCCAGCAGGTTGACTTCAGGACATGCTGACCTTTTGGTTCTGTTTGGGTGTCCGACTGGATCAGGTTTTCTCCTAGATGAAGGCTGCAGAGTGGGCAGAGCGGCACCATGACTAATCAAAGGCAGCTGGCATGGGTGCTTTTGCATATTAGTGAAACTGTTCCATGTCTTCATTTGGGAGGAAGTTTCAGGACAGTTTGTGCTAAAATGGATGACATGACTCATTGCCAAATGTGAAAAAAATAAGTCATTACATTCCCCCACATGTGTAAACTCTCTAAACACAGCAGTGTTTATAGGAAGGTAAGACACCATCTGTTTTGTTGTGTTGTAGCTTATTTCTCCTTTTTAATCACTAATTTATATTGAGAGGATGACAAATAGAACAGAATTAGATTTTTGGTTATGCAACACACTCAGGGATTCGTATAGTGTTAAGTTCTCTATAGAACATGAAACGAATGTTTAGGTGGAATGATTCACATTCCTGAGCAACTTGCCTGCATGCCGTAATGCGAAAGTGGGATGCTTTTTTCTTCTTTAGGCCTTGGTGCCCATCTTGGATGATGAAAGACCCAACAGGTCATTGGGACTGATTCAGAAGGATTTAAAAGTCTTCTTTTTCATGTATTCAAAGAAGCAAACATTCTAAAACGACTCCAGAGCATTCGCTAGATTTAAGCCAGAATAGAACACCAGAGTTTGTCTTCCAAGGCAAAACACAATTGGCTTGGCCCAGATCATTGTATATACCATGTAAAACAGTGACACTAGGGCTTAAGTATCTAAAATAAGTGAAGTCACGGAGAGCCCAATATGCACATTGGATTGGCTTGCACGGGTTTATACTAATCTCCTTTCCATTACAGAGTCGAAGGAGCAAATCCTTTCATTTCTCTTTTCTGAGTTTGTAGTTGGAAACTTCTGAAAATCTACTGCCTGTTCTGTTTTTAGGAAAATATTTTTCTGAATGATTTTATCAATTGCCATTTCACTAATAATTCATTGTGAATTTCAGTTAGCCAACTTTTATGGGATAAATGAGCTCCTCTCTGTTTTCATATTTCTCAACAGACCTGTCTGCCTCAGCTCAGCTTTTTCTCTGAGAAAGGTTTGGTGTCAGATGTGGTTTAATCTGTGGCAGGCATTTTGCTCTTCTATGTAATGACCCAAGGGTTGATATAAGAACCCAGCCCATTTTTTTTTTTTAATGTTTTAACAGAGATAGTTAAGTAACAAGAGGAGTTAAATAATTTTTTAAAGAGTTAAATCTTAATATTAGAATTAAATCTTAGCTTTAGGTCTAGAGTTAAATCTTGAATCTCCTCTGTGTGGGCAAACTGCTGCTTACAGAGTCAGTCTTGTTGGATGTGTAGTTCTGAATAAGTAGGAATTGAGAGACCACATTTTTCAAAGGGTCTCAGACACCCTTTTTTCCTGGGCTCTGAGATTTTCCTCTACAAAGGATTGATCAATTTAGCTGTCAGAGTGGAAGCCCAGAGGCCGGTTGTCCATGCAAATTAACCAGTTGTGCAAGCGCTTCAAAATTGCCTGCATGAAAAGTGAGCCTGCCCTTTGAAAATCTGGCACATGGTGGCTGAAATAAGAAAGTATTCACTATTCTGAGGCCCTGGTGTCCTTAGAGAGCCCATAACAGAAATTGCTCATTTTGAGCAGTTGCTTAGTTTTTGGCAACCTGTTTGCTTTAATAAAGAAGTCATTTTTGCCCCTGTCTTTCTTTTCCTCAGCCCCCATGCCTCTTTGCAGCTCAGAACACATCATTGTCTCGTGTGGGAGTAATGAAATAGGAAGTGTTTACTCCAGCTTTATTTCCGTTACTGAGGCAATACTGAGGACCAGCTATTTCTACTAGCTTTAAATATTCACCAAAGGATAATCTGCATGAAGACAGAATGGAAAACAATTGGATTTCTTCCTCCCAAACTGTTGTTAGGATTAGTCAATGCTTTGAGGAACAAAATCCCCTGTTACTTTGTTTATTCTTCTTTAGGTCTGAGTTATGTTTAATATTTCTAGATCATTCCATTCACAGTGACTACCGTCTGATGGAGAGAGGGGTCTCAGGCTGGATCTGGGCATGAAGGCTCCAAATGGGAAGAGTGTATCTCTTTCATGCCATCTTACTCTTTGGATACAACTTGTAGAAGTGCCTGCTCTTCTGTACAGGAAAGTCGCACTTGCCCCTGCCAGTCATCGAGGCAGATGTTTGCATGATTAAATGACCTAGGTGTGAGGTCATCTGTCATCACGTGAGGACTTACTGTCCATGAGGCCTTGACCTTTGGGACTGGTCGCCAGGTGTTCTTACTTTGGCCCTGTGGGAGCCAGAGACTCAGTGAAGGGCAATCTCAACATCTGACACTTTCTTTTTTTTTTTTTTTTTAATGGCATGAGAAATATTTAATGAAGGGATTCTTTATTAAATGTTCTTGATAAATATGTGGAATTATTTCTAGATCAAATATCAGCTGGTTGCTAATGAGATTGTTTGTGATTTGGGGAAAAGCGATTCCAAAGGCTGAATTCCTTGAGGGCAGAGACCTCCCATGTCATTGTGGTCTTACGCATGTCATTCAGCATAACACCCAGTGTGCTAAACTGGGATACGGGAAAAAGTCTCTGATTGGACGTACAAGCGATGTGGAAAGTAAGGCCATTTATTTGCTTATTGGAATGCAATATTGTTGCATTTTATATCTATAATGATCTGATTATAAATATGTGTGTGTGCTCTCTCTGTACATTTGTCCCACAGTTTGTGTAAGGTCTCTAACTTTCTAAAGCCACGGGTGTTTGCATCAGTGCTGTCCCTGCTAGAGACACGACTTCGTTCAGAACCTGTTTGTCTGTGCAGAGCTTGGCTGGGGTCATGCACAGATTCTGTATTTAGGCCGGTGCAGGCAAACCAAGCGGCAAAGGAACATCATTAAGAAAGAAAAACCTTTAAGAGCTGGGCCTACTATATCCTATCTCTTTCTAACTCTGCTGTCAGCACTTAGACATCAAAATGTCAAATACTGTTCAAAATTTAGGTGGTGCAACTACTGGGTATCTACCCAAAGGAAAATAAGTCACCATATGAAAAAGATACTTGCACATGCATGTTTATAGGAGCACAATTCACAATCGCAGAAATGTGGAACCAGTCCAAGTGCTCACCAATGAACAAGTGGATAAAGAAACTGTGGTATATCTATACAATGGAATACTACTCAGCCATAAACAGGAATGAATTCATGGCATTCACAGCGACCTGGATGAGATTAGAGAATATTATTCTAAGTGAAGTAATGCAGGAATGGAAAACCAAACATCATATGTTCTTATTTATAAGTGGGAGCTAAGTTATGAGGATGCAAAGGCGTAAGAATTACACAATGACCTTTGGGGACTCGGGGGAAAGGGTGGGAGGTGGTGAGGGATAAAAGACTACAAATAGGGTACAGTGTATACTGCTCGGGTGATGGGTGCACCAAAATCTCACAAATCACCACAAAAGAACTTACTCATATAACCAAACACCACCTGTTTCCCAATAACCTATGGAAATTAAATAAAAAATTAAAGAAAAAACACTAAAAAAAATTTAAGTGGTGATATTGAACAAATCCAGAGATCTATCTTTAAAAATTACCCCATTTTTCATTTGAGTCCTGACCCTGTCTTGAATGTAAAGTGGCCAGCAATCTTATATTTGGGAGTCTCAATGGACTTGCTCCACGGACCAGCTTCTGACCCCAACCAGTGCTGGCCTGTAGAGGAGAGAAGGGGAGGGGTATGCGGCTGCTCCCTGGACCATGGTAAGAGTGGCTGGGGCTGGCTGCTGCCTTCATCGTACAATTTCTTCATCACCTCAAGCTTTTGTGCATTTTGCTTTTCCTTTTCAAATTGTTTCCTTGAATGCTGGAATATTTGCTCAGGAATGTGGTGGCAGGTGACAGCAGACGTTCTGCCAGTGGAAGGAAATGGCCAGGAACTGGCCTGCCTCCTTCGTACCTGAAGCTGACATTGCTGTTATTTGTATCCTTCAAAGACATCTAATGCAGGCGTGAGAACCATAGCTAATAAAATTATATGGTATTTAGAACTTTTGTGAAATAAGTAGATTTTAGCTGCTCTTACCTCAAAAAATGTGACTATGTGAGATGATAAATATGTTAATTTGCTTCACTATGGTAACCATTTTACTATCTCTATGTCACCATTACATCATGTTGTAAACCTCAATTTTCCATAAAATTTATTTTAACAAAAGTTGAAGGAAACAATAAAGATCCATTTTATAATGATAGATTATATAATATTTTTCGGTAGGCTGCACTATTTCAGGACATCCTGTTACCCCTGTAGCTGCTTGTAGTGTATTTTTCTTCCCCCTCTTCCTTTTGTCTTGCTCTTCCTTCCCCCTCCCCTCTCTCTGCTTTCTTCCCTACCACTTTTGCCTCAAAGGCTTGTTCTCTGTTCCTGTCACACACTCTTTGTTTTCTTGAGTGCCTGGGGTTTCCAAGGATCCCCAACACAGAGATTGCCATTCTTTCAAGGGACATTGTTATCCTAAATGTCCAGTGTTGATTTATCTAAGCGCATTTGTGTGGAGACCACCTATGTGGAACAAGTGACAGAGGCTGTCAGAGGTGACCTCATGGAAGCCTGGACAGCCGGGCTAGGGACAGTGACAGAAAGGGTTGCAGTGCTTACAGCCAGAGTGAATGGCATTTCATTATCCCACAGCCCACCTCTGAGTGCTGGGTCCTCCGCATAGTTCCTTTCAGTCAAACCAGTGGCACTGGATGAAGGCACTTCCAAAAATAATGCCCTTTACTCATTTTGTATTTTAATTCCTACTAAGAAAATTCTGATTTTCGTCATTTAGGTTATTGCCCTAAATTCAAGAACATTCATTCCTCAGTAAGTACATGCTGAGTTTTTAGACTGATGTTTCTATATAAGTGATTCCTTGCAAAAATGGACTGTGATGTTTTGTCTTTTTATTTAGCATATTTTAAAATCTATTTTAGAAGGTTAATATATTTCTGGGAATGTGGAATATCTTTTCTTTGTGAATAATTCCAATGTGATATGCCATTTGTTGCTCCTGGGTTTTAAATGTTGACGTTTAGGGCCCAAGCTGCACACTTAGTCATGTGGGGTCCCCTGACCGTGTTTGCCATGTGGCTTATGGCCATCCTCAGGATCAATGACTTGCTTGAAGAACTCTAAGAATGTATAAAACCTGTTGTATTAGTGATTATGTTTGATCTCAGTCAAAGGGTACAGCAGTACCCTTTACACTCCAGCTGTGGAAAAGGTGCACAGCTGGAGTCCGAGAGAGGCTGGCCAGGAGCTTCTGATGGTCTCTTTCTGGTGGAGACACAGGGACAATGCTTCTTCCCCTACAAGGATATATGGCAACATGCATGGGGTATTGCCAACCAGGCGACTTCACCTGAGCCTTGGTGTCCTGAGTTTTTATTGAGAATTGACCACATAGACACGGCCAGACTAATCCAGGGAGGCCCAAGCCCTCAGCCATTAACCACATAGTTAGCCTAGACTATCTGTGTGGCCTAAAGCTCCCCTAAAACAAAGTCTCTCATCAGGCAGGACATTCTAAGGTCTTAGAGGTGATTTCCCAGGAACTTGGCAAGGGCAAGGTGCATCCTTTACTGTAATTCTCCTCATAATTGGAGTTCTCTGGTGGCAGCTTTTTGCCCCAGTTTCTCCCCTTCTTGTATTGTGCATCCTCTGCAGAGCTGCCATATTCACTCTCCCAAAGTTTGCTCACCCTGACATTCCACTGAACCTTCAGTGACTCTGCCTTCCTTTGGATGATGTCTCATCTCTTTCTCATGTTAACATTCCCTACGATCTGTGTGTCATATACTTTTCCCATCTCTTAGCTGTCTGGAGTGGCTGTTTTGAGCCATCCATCCATGCCCTTGCATGTGAGTGACCTTGCAGGTAGTCATCGTGGCACATGCTCCTGCTAGCCGATGCTGGCTGCCTCCACACACTCGTGATGCCACCCTCCCTGCTCCTTGGCCTCTCACCTGGAATCCACCCTCCTGTTTACTTCCTTGTCTTCCTCAAGAGACTTGAACATGAGGCCAGCTTTCTGTCTGTGATTCTCCTGGCTTTGCAGTCCAGATTTTTACCTTTGTGGGATCACTTTTTTTCACCTATCTCATTCAGTTTGCACTCCTACAAGCTCTTATTGTGGTGGACGCCGTGGTGGGGTTTCCACTCAACTCCAGGGTACCAGGAACTCATGCTTTAACTCACCATGGTGCTGGCCTAAATGGCTCTTCTCTTATACCTGATGACTTTCAGCTGTTCCTCCCTCATCTACCGTTTGTTTCACCTGCAATGCACCCACTAAAACATGCTTCAGCATCTCTTTTAACAGACTCCTTATCTCCTCATCCCTCGGAGCCCACATCACATTTCCCATTTTCAGAAATCTTTTCCTTGACTCTTCTGCCTGTAAGTAACTTTTCTTTCCTCCAATTTATAGTATTTACTGAACTACATAGCAGAAAAATCATATAGAGAGCTCCTGAGAGTGTAATAGTTTCTTGCTTTGTCTTCTAAGCACCCACCAAGGGTGGCCATGGGGCTGCGCTGTGCATGGTGATTAACTGAGGGACTGATGTTGAGAAGCCTGTCAATTAAACGCCATGGCCACTGGTGGAATTCTTGCCTTTGGGAAATGCTGGCCTAGCAGTTCTTAGGTTTCTTGAACCTGTATCTTTTAGGGTTTCTTTTCATCACTCCACTAAACTTTCTGATGCCAGGCGGTCTTTTCTATTTTTATTTCCAGTGTAATCTTACTGTTGTACAGTTTCTAAATTCAGCTCGTAAGACTGGCCTGGCATGTACATTTCTGTCATGTATCTTCAGGATAAAGGCTACCACTCAGCTCTCCTTTCGTGTCCAAAATAATGTTTAAGTCTACATCTTACCTCATTCTGAGTAAGCTGGGCAGGGAAAAGGTGGCATATTTTCGCAGAAAGTCATGTGCTGATGAGCACTTAGTGAGTTATAATTGATATGAAATCTACTTCATGTCGTTCCATTTAGAGACAATTTGAAGAGCGTAGGTGGCCACAGGGCAAAACTTCTGGGAAAGAGTTACTGTTTGTAAATCAAAAGTGTTGTCATGATAATTCTGCACATGTATGTTCATGGTGGCATTTTTAATAAGCAGAACTCTGAAAATTATGACTCAGGATTTCAGAGGTTGTTCGTACCAAGGTTAGTGCTAAGCTAAAAGAGAAAAGAATAAGGGTAATATGGAATTGAGTCAAATAGAGAAATTTCTACATTTACAAAAAATAAGCAGTTTCTTATTAAATGGGTAGTTAAGTGTCGCTTAAAAATTTTCCAACTTCCAGTGTAGTTGGAAAATTTTTAAGCGACACTTACACTGTTGGTGGGATTGTAAACTAGTTCAACCATTATGGAAAACAGTATGGCGATTCCTCAAGGATCTAGAACTAGATGTACCATATGACCCAGCCATCCCATTACTGGGTATATACCCAAAGGATTATAAATCATGCTGCTATAAAGACACATGCACACGTATGTTTATTGCGGCACTATTCACAATAGCAAAGACTTGGAATCAACCCAAATGTCCATCAGTGACAGACTGGATTAAGAAAATGTGGCACATATACACCATGGAATACTATGCAGCCATAAAAAAGGATGAGTTTGTGTCCTTTGTAGGGACATGGATGCAGCTGGAAACCATCATTCTTAGCAAACTATCATAAGAACAGAAAACCAAACACCGCATGTTCTCACTCATAGGTGGGAACTGAACAATGAGATCACTTGGACTCAGGAAGGGGAACATCACACACCGGGGCCTATCATGGGGAGCGGAGAGCAGGGAGGGATCGCATTGGGAGTTATACCTGATGTAAATGACGAGTTGATGGGTGCTGACGAGTTGATGGGTACAGCACAGCAACGTGGCACAAGTATACATATGTAACAAACCTGTACGTTATGCACATGTACCCTAGAACTTAAAGTATAAAAAAAAAAAAAAATTTTCCAACTTCCAGTCTGGGGTGAGCCTCTGGGGCTATGTAATTTCTTTGCCTTTTGGCTTTCTTCTCAGTTTTCTAGAAAATATGTCAGTGATTTATGATTAATGCACTGGCTAATTTATGACCTTGCTGGGAGAGGACAGGGGGTGTCTGCTTCTGGACCTGCAAGAATGGTCGTCTGTTCCTCTAGCTTGGCTCCAACTCAAGGTCTCTGCATTGTTACTGTTGTTTCGGCTCCTGAGTGCACGCTCCCACGCACACGTGGGTGTCCTGGTGAGCACCCTGTCTTCCCCAGGCAAGGGCTGACCCGCAGGAGTAGAAAGTCCCAATACTGTTCACGTGGCTGACAAGCACTAGGCTGGTAAAATATCTTTTTCACCATTTATGTAAACACAGGCATAGTAACAACCCTTTTGGGTGGACACCGTTGAATCCTGCTGCTGGGACCGATTTCCTGTTTAGACATCATATTCTATAGGAAGCTGTGTTTTCCCCCAAGCCCAGAGAGCTCTGTCCTGTGGGTATTGCTTTTCCACAAGGAAGAGGCTGGGTTTTGGAGTCTGTTGGTTGGACCAGGACTGTCTGGCAGTCCATGCTGTGGGCTGTCCGTGCTGAATTCAGCAGGGATGTCTTCTTCCTGCAGTATTTGCTTTCTGGTTGTGTTACTGATTGTGAATTCTTACAATGTTCTTTTTGGCCCCAGTCTCTGTCATTTAAGAGACTGGCCCATATTCTGCAGGTGTGGTTTTGCTGTCCAGCTGAGGGGTCACATCAGCTCATTTGTGACCTCACTGAGGGAGGCAGGAGACCTATTAGCCCTGTTTTTAATGTAGTTCTGAGACGTGGGAACTTACAGAAATTGCCAGCTATTCATGGCAGTAACCAGAGAATCTGTCAAACTTTATTACTTAAATTTCAACTCAGATCTAAACAACTATAAGGATGTTTTAGTAATAATTGTTGTAAAACAGATTTTAGGACTGGAGAGAGGAAGCTTGTGTATTCAAACATGCCATTTAATAAAGAAGTTTCAACTAACATATTTTGTTGCCACACCCAAAGGTGATATTAGTGATGTCGTGAAAAAGCAATTGGCCGCTCTTAGGAATATTTCTGAGACTGAGTGTGCTTCCCTGGCTCCTCTTTTGGCTTCAAGGATTTGCATCTGCACTTTGTCCTGTCCAAAGGATGATGTCACCGACTTTCGAAGACTCTGCTGGGACTGGAGGGTTGGCTGTGCTGCACGATGTGAGGGTGCCTGGGCTGCTGGGGCGTCTCAGGCAGGCATGTCCCAGTGTGTTGCCCTGGGTCACCCCCTTGCTTCCCATGAACATACCAAAGGCCTGTCCTGGAGGAAGGGAGCCTCATGGAGAGGTAGTGCCACCTTGTCCTGTTCCCTGGCCTCTGAACCCTAGGGCTTCTGAAATGGCAATTCAGCAGGTATACAATTTTATAAATTTCCAGCTGCTGTTGTTCAGTTCATTTTCTGCAGGCAGATGGCCTTGGATCATGACTGAAGCTGACTGCCTGGGAATCACTGCCTAGAGGGACAGCCAGAATGTTCTGGGAAGTTCTTTCTCCAATTTTCCCTTCATCAGGGTGGGGAGGAAGAATGTCAGGGTGTTTCACATCTATAGCAGTCAGAAGCTGCCACCTGGGGAGAGAAGAGAGAAACCAGATGAATGAGGAGAACAGAAAAAAGCATGAGCCCTGAAATGCAGTATTTGAAGTCAGGCGTCCTTCACTGGTGATGAACACATTTCTCATATGGATCATAGATGTAAAGTCACCTGCATTCTCAGCTTCTGGCATTCATGTTTCTAGGGAGGCTTGTGTTTTGTGGTCATCTTTCCATCCAACGACAATATCGAGTTTTCAGAATTTTTGTATATTAAATTGAATGAGGAGATTGGACAGGTTTACTTGGTTTTGGCAAAGTGGCTTGTTATTCATGATGTATCATTCTTTTTCTATAAAGCCTCATAACTGTGTACCTAATAAATTAATATGTAAATAAAAATATAAACTCACATTTCTAGCAGAGTTTGTGCTTCTGCCTTTATCTCCTGTTTTTGAAATGCATTGTATAAGGTACCATGTGTTCCAAAAAATGGAATGAGTCATCATGAAATGGATAAATTCATATAATGAATCTTAATTTAATTTTCAGACTGCTTGAGATAATTTCAATGGGTTTGAAATAATGGTTCTTTTGGATGTTTCATGAGAGTTATTTCATCTGTTAACAGCATTTAAACGTTCATTTCTCCTTTTCTGAAGACAAAGAATCTGTTAGTGCACACGATCCTGAACTAGGGTAGCATGATTGTGATGCCAAGCTGTCCTGCGTCACTGCTCTAATCCTACGTGGCTAAAGCAGCTTGTGCTGATTGTTCAGGCTTTAATGGAACTTCATAGAATTCATCACCAATGACCACGTCCTCTTTTAAAATGGTTGACTGGATCTCTCTGTTTTCTTTTTTGAAGTGTTGGTGTGTGAGACTTGGGCCAGAGTGCCCACATGGCTGTGGAGTCAGTGTGATTCATGACTGAGGAAACGCGGCCTCCACCCTCTCTCTCCTTGGTAAGTGAGACATCTAAATGAGAAGGGAAGAAACCAAAATTTTACAGACTGAAATATTTTTGCCAGCTTATGAGCTTTACTTCTGTTATTAAAAACGAAGGTGGGCCGGGTGTGGTGGCTCACGCCTCTAATCCCAGCATTTTGGGAGGCCAAGGAGGGTGGATCACCTGAGGTCAGGGGTTCCAGCCTGGCCAACATGGTGAAACTCCATCTCTACTAAAAATACAAAAATTAGCCTGGCGTGGTGCTATGTGCCTGTAATCCCAGCTCCTTGGGAGGCTGAGACACAAGAATCGCTTAAACCCAGGAGGCAGAGTTTGCAGTGAGCTGAGATTGACCACTGCACTCCAGCCTGAGCGACAGAGCAGGACTCCACCTCAAAATAAATAAATAAATAAATTTAAAAAAAAAAAAAAAAAGAGTGAATGAGCAAGCTTTCAGATAGAGAAACCTTTCAAGTAAAACAATTTTGGTCGTGTGCCACCGCTACATCACTCAGGAACCTGAAGACATGAAAAGGCTTAGATGCTTCTTTGAGTCTTCTGCGCCCCGGTGTGACTGCCCACCGGGTTTCAGTTTTGTCTCCTGCGGTTACCTCTGTGCTCTGCCCCCCAACTTATTTGCAGTGCATACCACTGTCATCTCACTTCCTGTTCTGGGACATTCTGCGGTCCCCTGCACCTGCTGGGTAAACCCTAAACCTCTCATGATACTCTCAGGGATCCTCCTGGTCAGGCCTCCACACAATTTCCTCCTCCCTGGGGCCAGTGATCTGTTCCCACCACCAACTGTGCTTGTTTGGATCTTCCAAAGGCTGGCTCATAAATGCTGGCTTTACTGGAGCCTTTCCTAAACACTTGAGACCTAGGTGTTGCCACTTTCTGGGAAGACTAGAAGAAAGGAAGGGGTGAAGGGGGATAGAGGGCTGGTGGTGTAGGGGAGGAACAAGTAAAGTGAGGGAAAGTGATGGTATCATTCCATTTACTAGTCACTGCAAAGACACTGCCTTTGTTTGTTGACTTATTTATTTTTCTCCCTAACTAAATGACCGTCTCATTGTGGACAGGCTTATATTTCTTCCCAATTCACAAAGTGCTTTGCTGATTTTAGATAATCAAGAGATTTTCTGAATAACTGGTGACCATTCCCACGCTCGGATTTTGAGTTCCCAGTCCCTGTTTTCTTCTATGAGGAAGGAGGCTAGATGGGTCTCAGAGCCGGGCCCTCTGTATAGATGTGTAGATGTGCTCAGCTGAGATGAGAGGCTCTCCTGTGTCGTCCTTACGTTTTGCAGAAGAAACGGATGTCTGCATTTTGCATGTTTCTCCAGCCCACGTAGATTCAGGTTCACATAGTGTCTTAACTGGAAACTCCCGTTCCCTCCTCCATGGAGAACCACAGCACCTGAGAGCTGGAAGGATGACCACATGGAGCCTGTGTTGGCTCGCTTTGGATGCTCAGTGGTCATCATGATATGTGATAGGTAGAGTTATTAGCTAATGTAAGTCCTCACTGTGTGCCAGGCCCTGCGCTGAGATGTTTTCAATTCTCATAACAACCTTTCAGGATTCGGTTATTATGGTCACTGTTTTAAAGATAAGGAAATGGAGGCACCAAAAGCTTAAGTAATCTGCCTGAGATTTGCAGTGAGTCAGAGGCAGAGCTGGGATTTGATTCTATTTTCTTAACCTTTACACAGAACTGCCTCTTAGCACTAACAATGCCTCCCTGGAATAAGCACAGTCAGACATTATTTTTTATTCCTTACTGGAAATACTCAGACTCGTACAGAGAAGCTCAGAACAAATATTAAGAAATCAGTTTTTCAAACAGTAATCTAAATCAAGAATTGGCGAACGTTTTCTGAAAAGTGTGAGAAAACATTTTAGTGCTTACAGGCTGTACAGTCTTTGTTGCGTCACTCTGCCATTGTAGTATGAAAGCAGTCATAGATATATAAGTGAATGGGCATGGCTGTGTTACAATAAAACTTTATTACAAAGACAGGCGGTGGGCTGGATTTGGCCTCCAGGCTAAGCAGCTTTCTGAGCTATGATTAACATGATCCTTGCACTGCTGAAGACCTCATAGTATAGTGAATGAGAGTGTTTCGGGGGACAGTAGGTACTAGTCCCACAATGCAATTTATCTTGGATACTTGGATTTTAATTATCAACAAATTTTAATGAAGTGTATTGTAACTGCAAACCTTACCCCTTGGAATAAGGGCATTTGATGTTCCATTGCTTGACATAGTCTATATGCCCCAAATGTATTACTCTAAGTCTCACCTAAATTACAGCTTTGCTCAAATTAGGGCCTGATAAATATTATTTTCTTGATATTTTGTTAAGCTAGTATATATAACTCATTTATGAAATAACTTTAGATGGTATTTCCTACTTTGGTTTTTACATAGTTTCTAAGAGTGACACTGTTAGTTTGCACCCTTATATATAAGGTGCCTTTTATATATATTATATATATATTGCTGCCTTTTATATATATTAGGGTAAACATGCAATTATCTTGGGCTGTCTGATAATTATGTTGAACAAGAATGTTCTGATCTCAAATATCCCTCTTCTATTATGAGCAAAGACAGAGTTTGAACAGGATTGACATAGTTAAACCATGAAATAACATGGCAATACACTTTGCCACATAAATTGTGGTATGATTGTTTTAAATTTTACATTTTTATTACAAAAGGATATTTCTGACACTTAAAGGCATATTTGACTCTACTATACCATTTACAAAGATGGGCAAAGAAAATTGAAAGACCAATTAATTTGTGTTTCTTTAAGCAATTTAAGCAAGGAACTATTGTATTCATTCATTCATTCATTCTTAGAAATCTATAATTGCAGCAAACTCAAGAGCCTGATAATGTAGTAGAAGTTTTGGAGACATGCCTTTGTCAAGGGGCCACCGGCCCCTAGGTACTTATTCTATGTGCCATGGCAAAGTGTGCTTCACCTTAATGGCAATGATATAAAAAATAAAATTCTGATCATAAAAGTAATGGAAAACTATCCTTGATTCCTTATTAACTGGAAAAGCAAATTGCAGAATAATATATTTGATATAATCCCCTCTTAAAAATAAACACACACGGCCGGGGGCGGTGGCTCAAGCCTGTAATCCCAGCACTTTGGGAGGCCGAGACGGGCAGATCACAAGGTCAGGAGATCGAGACCATCCTGACTAACACGGTGAAACCCCGTCTCTACTAAAAAATACGAAAAACTAGCCGGGCGAGGTGGCGGGCGCCTGTAGTCCCAGCTACTTGGGAGGCTGAGGCAGGAGAATGGCATAAACCTGGGAGGCGGAGCTTTCAGTGAGCTGAGATCTGGCCGCTGCACTCCAGCCTGGGCGACAGAGCAAGACTCTGTCTCAAAAAAAAAAAAATAAAATAAAAATAAAAAAATAAAAAAATAAAAAAGAAATACACACACACACATAATCTCTATACACAAGTTCATGTGTGTTATAAAGTCTACTAGAATATATATTAATATATACCAAACTCTAAGCAGAGATGATCTCTGGAGTACAGGTGTTTGTACTGTATCATCCATGTGATCAGTAAGATTTTCAGGAGTATTATTATTTTTACAATTAAACAAAATTTTAAAGGGCATTAATGTAGTGAATGCTCATTACTGAAAATATATAAAAGAAGGGGAATATTCAACTATAATGCCTCTATCGAAGACAATCACAGATGGCATTTAATGGAGACTTTTATGGAATATTTTTGATAAGCAGTTTAAAGAGTTGAGATAATAGTAAGCATACAATTCTGCAGACTGCTTTTTCACTTATACATACTTTCTCATATTATTGCAAATTGAAGAAAAAACCCTTATTTTAATGTATACATAATATTCTATCATGTAAAGGCACTGTAATGCCATTGCCTGCTCTCTTTTGTGGAACATATGTTGCTTCCAGTTCACCAAAGTCATAGACCATGCTGAAATGCACATGACAAGGGTGATGGGAGACTTCATACGCCTGAGTTCCAATCCTACTTTCTCACTTCGGGTCGGTCACTGTATTTGGTGCATGAAGTACATGCTTCAAAACCAATAGCAATTGTTATTGTAATACTTTCTTTTAATTGAGGGTTAATTCATTAGCTCAGAAGAGCTATAGTTGATTTACTACATAAAACCCAGGGAGTCTTAAAAATCTGCCAGTTTGGCTTTGTAAAAGTATTGTAGATATTTATACTTGATTTATATGCTGGAGAATTTATTTTGCTAAAACAAATTTGAGTATCATTACTCAAAAACTTTGAGTATTATTATTAATTATTTTGGTCAATTTGATAATATTCTTTCTTTATATGTTTTATTTTTTACTTATTGTGTTACTTTGCTAATTTTTTTTCAAGCGATAATTAGCCATTACTCTGAGAAGAGGCAAGAGAAAGAGAGAAAGGAGGAAGGAAGGAGAGGGGGAAGGGGGGGAGAGAGAGAGAGCGAGAGAGAGAGAAACAAACGTGTGTGAGAATTATTTGTCCAGATTTTATAACTGTTTAGCTATAGAGACTCAGTGTTTTTCTTACAGATTTTAAGACTTAATTATTAAGTATATTAACTCATTATTGTCACTGTTTTTTCCCCTATTTCATTTGCTTGTTGCTTTTCCTTTTAAATTTAAATAAGTTTATTTTAGTGATGTCAGATTTTTTCTTGATAATGATTTTAATCAGTGCTTAGGAATTAAACAAAACATTTTCATCTATAAAATGATAATAGTAAAAAAAATTAACAAGATTCTTTACTTTCTTCTGATCTTATTAAAAATATTTAACTGTTTAATTCAGTACCAGTTTAAAATACAGTTTTTAAATATTTAAAATATAGTTTAAATTTAAAATATAGTTTTTCTTTTTAAAATCTTCTCAAAGTTTTATTCTGCCTTTCTTTGTCCTTACTGAAAAAAATCAATCCCCAATTTTAATTTATTGTGGATGTTCGGACAATAACAATATTTGTACAAGTGGGAGAAAATCCCAGCTACATGCTTCTCCTTTCTACAAATAGAGACCTAGTTTAGAACCAGACAACTTAAATGTTCTCATTCTTTTATTCATTCTTCTTTGTTAGGGAAAAGGTAACTTTCTATTTTAAGATTTTGTATAGCCTATGCCTACATTTTAACAACTATATTTCCTTTTTTTAAAATTTTATAGAACTTAACCCATTATATTAACCACGATTAAATCATGATCACAGTGCTTTGCTTCTTGGCTCATTCTTGTACGTAACTTAAGGTGTTTGCATTAAATGTTACATGGCGGGTGTCGAAGACCGAGTTCAGGCTGGTCAAATCACATATGTATGGGTGGATGTCCTCTTTTGTGCAGTCTCGAGCACTGACATAAAATATTAATTTGTTGTGATGTGCTGATGTGCACACAATAATGTTAAGGGCAGGAGTTCCAAAAGACTGAATCTAGATCTCGCTTTCTGAGATTCATAACCACCTGACTGTGGACAGATCAGGCCAAGACTCAGCTCTCAGTCTACTTTTCTTGATTTTGTTGGATTTCTTGGCTATAAAATAAGGAAAGTGAGAAGACATAGGTTTGGGTGTGATAATAGGTAAGGAGGGGTTTAAACTAGACAAAGAGACTAAATATGAAAAGAAAAAGTGCCTGCTGAGTTGCTGACAGTGTTTCTTTTGATGCCACTTCCCTGACAGGAATTTTATTTTGTGATATTTTCAGTGCATCTCTATGTATATTGTTGATACAAGGTACACACTTGCTTAAACATGCTGAGTGATTGTAATTTGGGAGAAAGGTTTAGCCTGTCGTTCTTAATAATGTCAGAAATACAGGGCTGTAGACAGTACTCCTGAGTCCCATCCAATTGTGTAGTCAGCCTGATGGAGAATCCCTGTGAGGCCATCCAGAAAGGCCTGTGCAGAGCTGATCTGTTTTGTCACAAGCATTTCACTCTGCTTACCAAAGTTCACTGACAAGAGAATTGTCAGCTTCCATTATCCCCATTAGAATGCATTGGAATTCCCCCATTATGGAACTTGGGAAATCTTGCCTCTCTCTCTGTTCTCTGCTATTTGAGATTTGGGCCTTTTCCCCTCTTGTGTTTAGGTGAATGTCTGCCAAGTGTGTTATCTTCCTGAAGGTCACCAGCTTTATGGCTACTATAAATATTTGTGAATCACAGCTGTGTGGTGAAGTTCAGAATTCGTTTTCTTTCCTTAGTTTCGTCATGGAGTGAGGCTGGGAGGGATTGATGTGTGCTGTTTATTCTCAGACACCCATTAGAGGGGCAGATGTGTGTGAGGTTAATTGCTTGGAGTTGAAGATCTACATGTGCCCGTAAGGATACTGCCCTCTTGATTACACTGTGTGTAAGATCTTTTTTTGGCAGAACTTTCCTAAGGGCATAAAAATGACCCCATGTTTGGATCTTTGGATTTCATGGGACTTGGGGGATTTTCCTGCCCTGTGGTTTCCTGATCAGAGTATTGGAGAGGCCCCTATAGCTGCAGGGCTGCAAACCGAATCAGTTCACGCTTTATGTAGCGGAGCTTTTCATGGGGGTTTTGTGTGTGTTTGTGTCTCTTTGAGCCTCCCAGGCCACAAAGGAATCAGAGTCATTTTACTTCATTTGTTTTTGTCTAAAGCCTGAGCAGTAACCACTATTGGTTAAACCAAAGCAGAAAAAGGAAAGGTTGGGAAGTTGGTTGGGAGATTCTGGGAAGTAAATACCACCGTATTTTCATATGACAGTATCTAAGAATAGTGCACTTACATTTCCAGTGCTGAGGAATTAGGTAGGTTGATCTAAGTCGTTTACTGTAGCTCAGATTTTTTTTTTAGTACATATAAATTGGGGTACCCCTCTCACAGCTCAGGGGCCACATACTTTTTGAGAACTGTTCCTCTTTTCTCCATTGCAGGCCGCCTCCTTACTACAGTGATGCTTTAAAGGTGAAGTACCTACCCAAGTGGGCCAATCACAGTATCCCAGCTAATGGACACTGATTAATTCTGATAGAAACTCTTAGCCCTAGTTTGGCCAAACTATATCCCATTCCTTTGCTCCTACAGTACTTAAGCAGTTATTTCCTTTCTTTCCTACATAATCAGCTTTTATTTTTCCCTCTATGTTGTTCTTTTTTTTTTCCAATAGGAATGGAAAGATCTACCATCTTAAGAAAATTTGACCTGTGGCCTCTAATTTTTTCTTTAGTTATAACACATTTCTCTCCTCTTTGCTAAAACAAAACAAAACAAAACAACAACAACAAAACACACACAAAACAAAACAAAAAAAAACAAAAAAAAAACCTTTGTTTAAAGTGTTTGCCTGTACTTGTTGTCTTCCATTTCTGTCTTTTTATTTCTTTTTGAGCCCAGTCTGATCCGTCAGTCATTCCTTCAGCACTGTCTAGCCAAGATCACCCATCATTGCCATGTTGCTAAATCCAGCAGTTGAGGCTCAGTCATCATCATACTTAACAGTTAGCAGCTTTTATACTATCAACCCCTCCCACCTCCTTGACATACTTTCTCTACTTGGCTTTAGGATGCTCCATTTCCCTGGCCTGACCTCGTATCTCTGGGCTTTGCATCTTAGCCTCAAATGGTCATCTCCCTGCCGTCCAAGCACTGGAGTCCCATAAGGTTCAGTGCCTGGACCTTGTCTCTTTTCCCACCATTCTCATCATTGAGAAATCTCTTCCAGTCTCATGGCTTTAGTACCATTTGCACACTAATTACTCCCACATGTCTATCTGCAGCCAAAACCTATCCCTAAGCTCCAGAATTATTTATATATTCAACTGCCTATTTAACCTCACAACTGGATGTCTAATTTATGTCTTCAAATTAACCATGTCCAAACTGAGCTCTTTTCTCCCCACATCCCCTAGCCATGTCCTTCTGTAGAGTTCCTCATTTTATTAATGGGAAGTCCAGTCTTCCACTTGCTCAGGCTGAAACACTTGGAATAATATTTGATTATTCTCTTTCTCTGTCACCCCATAATCACTTGTCAACAAATCTTATTGTTATTGTTTTTTTGTTCGACATATATCCAAAATCTTGCCACTTCTCAACACCTTCACTGCTCTCTGCCTCAGCTAAGCTCCCAGCAACTTGGTCCCCGTGAGTGCTCAGGTCTTCCGGCCGTCTCGCTGCTTCTGCTCTTGGGCCTCCATGGTCTTTTCTCTACACAATGACCAGATTGGCTCTCTGCTCAGAATCCTCCACCAGCTGCTGCTTTATTCAAATGGAAAGCCAGCTTCCTCACTTGGCCCGCCAGGCACCACGTGTCCCTTCTTTGTCCTCATCCTCTCTCTTCTCTATCTTTCTCTCCCAAGCATCAGCTTCAGTTTCACTGGCCTCCTTGCTCTCCCTGGAACAGAGTAGCCACGTTCCTTGCCCAGTGTTTTCATTCTGACTGTTTTCTGTGCCTGCAGCACTCTTTACCTGAAGATCCCTGAAGATCGCTCCTTGGCCTACTTCAAGTTTATTCAACTCTTACCTTCTCAGGAGATATTCCTGATCAAATGATTAAAATGGAAACAGTCTCCCTGCTATTATCTATTTTCCTTCTCTGCTTTATTGCTTTTCTTCCAAAGAACTTAACACTGTCTGATATGTGACATATTTTGTTTATCTATTTTATATAACTTCTGCCCCCGCCTTCTCATGTAAGCTCTACCCTGCCAGGGATTTGGCTTATTTTGTTCATTCACTGCTCCATTCCTAGGCGAGGTAAGGGACTAAGATGTAATAAGATGTCAATAATCATTTGTTGAGTAGATGGATTGATGGATGGATTTTTCTGGGACTTTCTGAATTGCAAGACTAATACCCTATTTCTCATTTGGACACAGAGCTGGAAGGCTATGAGCTTGGCTAAGAGAAGAAGAATGGGATTCTTCCTCCCCATCCCCAATCAGAGATGGATGCGTTTGGTATAATTTCCCCCACATCGTTCAGTGGGTAGATATTTGCTTGTTCACCAGTTCTCAGCTAACCTCTCTTGTTTTCCATGAACCTTTCTCTTCCTTCTCCGTAGCCAGGTGAATTAAGTTGCACCCTGTCTGTGTCTGCACACTCCTGTGCACATCCCTGCAATGGCAATTTAAAGTTGGATTCATTGTAGTATTTTGTAAATACATATAGTCCTCCTTCTTCATGCTGTGAAGTCCTTGGCTTGATTATTGCATCCATCTTCCCAATACTTAACACTCTGGCACATAATAAGCACTGAATACGTATGTGTTATTTAATGAAGTGATACAGATGGAAATTTTGTAAAATATAACTTCTCTAATGGTCCTTAAGAGTGTGATAAAATGTGTTCCTCTAGCCTTCTGATTGTGCTATATTTAATTTAAGAGGTTTATTGCATAATTTTACAATAATTAAATAATTATATTTGCTGTAGCCATTATAGACTGTCCTTATATTGTCCAGCCGGGGCCATTCATTTTACTGCTTTCTCAAATAGTCTTCACTGTTTTCCAGTATAACTGAACATCACTTCCAGTGTACCAAAGACAGGAAAGACTGTGAGAGGCTTCTAAAGTCCGTTTCTTATTAATGGTTATCTATAAGTTGTACAGGAGAACAGAAAAGGAAGGTGAGGTATTCAAATAGCATCAAGACCAAAACCAATGTAGCTGCTTTCCTGCACTGTAGGATTCAATATCACTTCCTTCCTGGCATCTAACCTTTCTTAAAGTGAGCATTTGAACACAATCAATCAGTGTTACAGTGGAATTTCATAGTATCGTCTTCAAGGAGTACATATTAAACATAAAAATAGCGCAGCACAGCATGACGGTCAGGTTGTGGGGTAAGCCAAGCTCAGAAGACTGAAATTGTAGTTCCCATAATATAGTTATCTAGATGTACATGTCCAGGGGACAGCACTAATGTTTAAGAGTATCTACCTTGCTGTGAGCACAATTCTGGGTCATTTGGATGGATGGATAGATAGATATAGTTGAATATATATATATATATATATATACACACACACACACATATGCAGATGGAGTTGAATAAACAGGAAGATAGAATGCCTGCCTATATTAGTGCGTGTATGTAAATAATATAGCGATAGCTAAATAGATATAGATAGCCTTATCATTGGAGGACCCTACTGCATTAGATGCACTAGGGCAGGGTTAAAATCACTGAAATCTATATCTAGAACAATATACTAACACCCAGCTATGTAACTTAATTATGAATTTGTGGCAAATTAGGGGTAGACTGCTCAAGGATCCACCGACTAGAGGAAAACCACAGCCTAGGTAGCACCTTTTAAATAAGAACTTTTCACTAACTTGGTGCTATGTACACATGTGTGACTGTGGATACGCACACACAGAGTATGGACAGTCACTCACCTTCCTTACCTCCCTGAAGCTGTGACTGTGCTTTGTTGCTGGTTGTGTTCCCAGCTATGAGCAGCAGGTGCAATGTATTCATCAGCCTGGCACAGGGATGCACCAGCCAAGAAGGCAGAATGTTAGTAAAGCAGGAGAAGGATAGCATGTTTCCTATGTTAGTGCTCAGGCTGAAACATCACCAGAGAACCAACGTACGCTTCCATAGGCAGGTCTATTCTTTTCTCCCAAGTCACTATCATTTTTGTGTATCTTCCTGAAATTCCTTTCTTCTTGACTCAGTTTGATATGTAGTTATATGTTAACTTTATCATTCTGCTGTGGTATTTTCTAGGAGCTGAATTCTTTTTTTTTCCACCAAGACAGAGTCTTGCTCTGTCACCCAGGCTGCAGAGCAGTGGCGGGATCTTGGCTCACTGCAACCTCTGCCTCGCAGGTTCAAGAGATTCTCCTGCCTCACCCTCCCGAGTAGCTGGGATTACAGGTGCTTGCCACCATGCCTGGCTAATGTTTATATATTTAGTAGAGCTGCGTTTTCACCATGTTAGCCAGGCAGGTCTTGAACTCGTGACCTCATGATCCACCCGCCTCAGCCTCCCAAAGTGCTGGGATTACAGGTGTGAGCCACCGCACCTGGTCAATTTCAGTTTTTAAAATAACTTTCTGTTTTATGTACTGGACTATATTCTTTTAATGTTATTTTATAAACCAGGTGTTAAAAAGGTCTACGTAAATGTCTTGGAAGTTTCTTCTGGGACATCATAATATTAGCAACAATAAAGTGAATTATGACAGTGTGACTCAGTTCTCTGATTATAACATTAAGTGTCTTGTATGTTTTCTAACTTTGACTCTTATTTTCTTGCTCATTTTTTGTCTTTATGGCAGATCATGTACAAAGTAATTATTGTTTTCTTGAGCAAATACTAAATGATCAGATACACTCAGAACGAACATTTCTAATCACATGTGCATGATTTGTGAAGACTTTATTAACTTGGAGTAGCTTTTCTCGTCTTTTCTCAAGCACATGCCAGTTCTCCAAGTGTAGAAGGAATAGAGTGTAGCTAATCCTGGGTCACCTCCAGGGGCCTGCGGTAGTCATCTGTGTTTGCAGCCAAAGGAGGACTTGAACATGCTCAGAGCAAGTCATTAAATAGTTCCTTGTAATGTAGCAATGACAATACAAATTTAATAATGTGGATTTTCCAACATTTCCAAATCTGAAATATTTCTCGAAGCACTGGTAATAACTTGGTGATAATTCATAATGCTTACATTATCTGAGCACTTCCTGTGTCCCAGACACTGCTTTACGCATGCCATTTCATCTTCTCAACAAGTAGGCAGGTTCTAATATTATCACCATTTAAAGGTGAGTGAACAAAGTGTGACGAGGTTAAGAAACTTGCCAAGGTCATGCTGAGGCCTCCTGCATGGTTGAGCCCAGTGGATAATATATAACTTCTTAATCCAGCATGTGTTTTACCCCTTTTATTTTCTAACGGCCCCAAGGGATCCCTCTTGGTAGACTATTACAGAAAAGAATTCTAAAACAACAAAACCCACCTATTTTACAATTTATTGCAAAGTAAAGCAGCTATAGGTTTCTCCAAATGGAATCTTGGTTTTATTTCACTGAGCTAGCAAATATTCTGAGGGTTGGAACCCACCCTCACTGTGTAATTTCCTTGCAGAAAACACATGATTGGTGGTTGATCTCAAACAAAAATCCCTCAAGGACAGACATCTGTATAAACAAATGGTGTCCCTGAAACATCTCTTCCTGTACATGGGGTCACCAAGGGCTAGTGGGCATCTCAATTAATGTCTGATTGGAAATCATGCTTCTACTGTTGCTGTAACACACTGACTGTTTTTTTTGAAAATTGCAGTCAAAGTGACCATGAGAAATAACTTGCATTCTCCTTCCTCCCTAGGTATTTTTTTGTGTGTGTGAACACATGTAGTGTATGAGCCTTGGTTATAGGCGCTGGTGATATACACGTAAGCAAGACAGATAGGCTCCTGGGTCTCCTGTAGCATACATTTTTGATGGAAGAGTTAGACCATAAGCAATAATTGCGTTCACAATAAATAAAAAAAGTATTGTCCAGTGGTAAGTGCTATGCAAAGAATTCAGATGAGTTCATGTGACAGAGAGTGAATAGGGGACAACTTTGGATTGGTTTGTGTGTAGTGGGGAAGGGGACAGTGGTGTGAATTGAGACCACAGAGGTGGGTAAGAGTTAGCACGTGTAGGGCTTTGTAAGCTGGGATTGAAACTTCTATGCCTATTAGGGGCATTGGGAACCCTTTGGAGAAGCAGTGGTGGGATATGAGTTATTTACATTTCCAAATTGTCATTTAAATTATCAGGGTCACCACTGGGTCAGGAGAGTGGATTCCAGAGTAGCTAGAGAGGAAGCAGGAAGACCAGCTTGAAGCTCTCACAGATGATGGGGTCAGGCGTGATGGTGGCACAGACTACAGGGTTGTTAGTGTAGGAGAAAAGTGGATGGGCTTGACATGTTTAGAGGTAGAGTCTGTGGTGCTCTGATGGATTGGGCATTGGGGAGAGGAGAAGATAAATTAAAAATGAATTGGAAGTTTTGGACCTCAGTAAGTGAGTGGATGGTGGACCACTGACTGAGACAGAGAAGCCTTGGGGAGGGGTAGGTTTTGGAGGGAAAAACAACAGTTCTCCTAGGGCAATGTTAACTTTGAGTTGAAGGCTTTCATTTCTCATCGGGTCTAGAGAGTAGACAGATACACAAGTGTGGGCTATCAAGGAATGATTGGGAATAGAGCTGTGTATTTGGGGGTCATTGACAGACACATTGGCAGTGTATTTGAAATCCAGGGCCTCTGACCTAGGAGATGCCTCAGACATGTTTGGGGAAGGTATTGGCATCTGTTGCAAAGGTCTTCATAATATTTCATTTGCTATAGTACTGCTTTGATACTTCAGAAGTGATCTTAAAAGTGACAGAAAATCTCAAAGGTAATTCTCTTCTTGAGGGATTTCATTCAACATCTTAGTAGCAAAATTCTCCACTGTTGTATCGTAAAATGCCATTCTGGCTGTAGGAAATAAGGTCAGACTCTTACAATGAAATATTTTATGTGAATTCCTTTCAGCATTTATTTTGCTTTTTTTTTTTTTTTTTTTTTCTTCACAATCAGCAGTTCAGGCTTTCATTCTTCTCAAAACCAGGCTCTTTCCAGTTGAGTCTTGGGAGGTGCTGGGCAAAGTAAGGCACAGGTTATAATGATTTTTCCAGTTTTCTTAGTTAGCAAATTGCTACTTTCTGACATTAAAAATTTGCTGTACTGTGCTCTCACTCCACACTGCTCTTTTAATTGTTGTATTTTTTCCTCAGAGACCTTGGGCTAGGGAGAAGTTTAGTGTTTGAAAGGCCTGCTGAGAAGTTTTGTTGATGTAGTTAACATTTTCAGTGTCAGTTCCAGCTGCAGTAGGCATAGTTGTTGACTCATTGAATCTCTGTGAACATTTGTGATGTGTTGGGTGAGAGGCTCTTTGACTCGCTGTTAATAAAATGCAGCAGTTAGTGATGCTGCCCAGAGAGCCACTCAATGTGTGATTCCCTGCAAGGATTTTTGTTAACCTCACTTGCATTGTTGACACCTTTTGTAAGACGATCAAACCTATGAAGCTCAGGATGTCACCAGAGTTTTATCAGTGGCTTAGAAGTTTGATTTTCTATCAAAGAGAAATTCATTTGGCTTATTAATATAAAGAATAAGGCTCACGTTTCTCACAGTTAGCGAAAACAAGATTTGGCCCTGGCCATTAGGATTCCCTGAGGCAGAAGTATTCTACTGTAAAGCAGAATATATGACTGTATGTTGAGAAGCGGTGGGTTGTGAGCTCCTAGAATCCATAGTGAAGGCTTTGTGAAAAGACTGTGCATAATTTGTAAGGCACAGTGATCAAGAACTTGTCAAAATAGATGAGCTCAGGAATAAAACAGATAACTGAGGATAAGTCATGTTCATCCAGTGGATCATTTCATTGGTAAAATGCCATTATGGAAAGTAGTTTGTAAGTAATCCAAAATATCTCATTTTAAAAATTCATGATTTTTTAGCACTTGTGAATCACCTCTCGAGAAAGCCATTTAGAACAAGTCTAGTGGGGAAGCAGGTGGTCAGAAGTCAACCTTCTGTATCCAGAGTAGCCCTCAGCCTGAATTTTAAAATTATGTGATTCTCCTTCTCTGCTGCATGGTGGTGTTAAAATATCAGCTAATACATGCTTAAATGAATGATGTTGAGCTCACTGAGGGCAGTGAAATACAGAGGTGGAATTTGCATCAACTGTTCAGGACCTTTAACTCTGGCTTGCAAGCAGTCTGTTAGACCCAGAGAACAAATCCCTGCAATATTGCTTCTTCATAAAATGATTTTACAGTTGATCCTGGCTTGCAGATGGAGTCAGTGAAAAAAAAAAGTGGATTCCGTTATACTTTTAAGATTAATTTTTTGCACTATTTTTGGGATTAGAAACATAATTGAACATCCTCTTTATTGGTGGTACCAATAATAGTCTGATAAAAATTCAACAAGATAACAGCAACAAAAACAACACTGAAAAATGCTTTGGAACATCGGACAGGATGACAAATACATTTCTCTTTCCAGCCGTCTAACCAAAAAGCCTATGACTTTATTACTTGGAAAATTGTGAAAAATGACAGATCTGGAGAAAGAAACCCTCAATGGAAATGTAAGAAACTAGTTCTCGGTTGACTGCATTCCGTTAGCCTTTTTGTTTTTGTCTGTAAAGAGGAGAAAAACTTCGATACTACCTACCGTTTTTAAAGAAAAAGAGAGTCAGTTCTTCCTTGCAAATTCAACTTATTTTGTATATAAGCAACTACATTCTTCCCCTTTCATGATGCCTTCTTCTCCGGATGCTAGAGATAGTTTTTGGGCTCAGAATTCTGGTCTGTATTTATGTCCGGGTCAAAGACTCCATCCTGTGGGCAGCACAGAGTGACAATTATAGCTGAAAATTCCCAATTCAAATGCTTTGCCCAGGTTGAAGAATTATTCAGAGAGCAACACCCTAGTAACATCTGCATCAAAGGGTGAGACCAACTGTGTTAGTGACTTGGTGTATGATGGCTTCTTATAAGCCAAGGGAGGGGCGAGGTGGCATCTGTGCCAAAGGTTAAGAAAGCATCCTTGAACATGTACTTTTATTTATACTGAATCTTTTCCAAGTTCATCTTTCACTGGATGTTTTATCTTAGTAATTGCAGAACGAGAATTTTCTGCTAATTCCTTCTTTTTGGCAACCTAAGGGATAGACTGTAATTTGGTTATCGTTAAAATAAACTGTGCTAAAAGGTGACATAAACCATCTAAAAAGTCTAGCATTAGATAGAGATAATATTTGCAATCCCTGCAATAGGCATAAGGTTAATATTTCTATTATACAAAGAACTCTTATAAATTGATGAGAAAAATTCAGGCAGCCCATAAGAAAGTAGAAAAATATATGAATAGGTAATTCACATAAGAGCAAATCCTCGTGTCCAGTAAGTAGATAAAACAATGTTCTATCCATTACTATTAGGATAATTCAAATGAGATATCATTCTAAAAGAGAGGGATAAAAAGGTAACACCCATTGCAGGTAAGGATGCTGACTAAGGGGACTCTTACCCATGACTGATAGAAACATGAATTACTTACATTTTTTGGGAAAAGCAGTTTGATAATCCTAATTAAAAATATACAAACTCTTTCACCCACTATTACAACCCCTGGGAATATGTACTATACAAAGAAAACCACCAGTATATTTGGGCATATATATTGTAAAAATAAAAATACCAGCATACCTATATAAGGACATGTATAGTGAATGTTTATAGAAGCTATTTTTACTGCTTCCTTTCCTCTCTCCCTAAAATTGATCTCACATATTGAATGTGTAGCAATCAAGCATAGATTATACGTCAGTTAGGTTGTAAGAATGTCTCAGATGTGATTAAAGATTAATTTAAATCATATCTGGTTAACTTGGAGAGATTTTATGGTATTATGAGAAAATCCCAAATTATAAAGTAAAATGACCTCCATCCCCTGTGTCTGAATACCTGTGTTTGTATGTTATTGCAGAAACATGGAGGAAGATACAGACAGCAGTACACTAAACTATAAACACTGATTATGTGAGTAGGGGAAGAAATAAGTTCAAAAGAAATGACCCTGAAATAGGCAGTGAGCTTGCAGAAGTATGAAAATTTGGGAAATGTGGCCATGAATTCTTTTTGTTTGTTTGTTTTGAGACAAAGTCTCGCTCTGTCACCCAGGCTGGAGTGCAGTGGCGCGATCTCAACTCACTGCAACCTCCACCTCCGGGGTTCAAGTGATTCTCCTGCCTCAGCCTCCCAAGTAGCTGGGACTACAGGTGCACGCCACCACGCCTGGGTAATTTTTTATATTTTTTTAAGTAGAGACAGAGTTTCACCATATTGGCCAGGCTGGTCTCGAACTCCTGACCTTGTGATTTACCTGCCTCAGCCTCCCAAAGTGTTGGGATTGCAAGCGTGAGCCACCGTGCCTGGTGGGGCCATGAATTCTAACCCTGTTGTTCTGGACATAGCAGAAGCCTGGTTACAAGTAAGATTGTCAGAGAGCCTTCCTGTTTTCTAAAGGGCTCGAAATACTCTTACAAGGGCTCTAGGCTGTCTCCCAGCCCCCAGTCATTGCTTCCTTATGTTAGGAGTCATGTTTCTGACAACATTCATTCTTCTTTGAAAGTTCCCTTCTTAAAATACCAGCAGTCAGCAGCAGTGGATTAGAAATCCTTAAGTCTGCCCTTAGGTATTTGATGTAAGATATTTAATATTTCCCCTTCTCTCCAGCATATGAGTAACCCTGTGCAAGTCAAAAAGTCTCCCTGTGTCTCATTTTCCTCTTCTATGAGTGCAACTACCATAATTCTTTTGTGCATTACAGATAGTGACAAATACTATAATTAAGGTAAATTATAATGGTAAATGCCTAACTTTTTATTCCAGGGGTGTTGCATAAACAAAGATGGAATGTAATACAGCCCACCAGCACCACTCTGTTGGCAAATGCTGCTGCTATCACTTAAAAGCGGGGACTTCCATGAGTTTTAGCAGTCTCTCTGGTACATTTTTTGAATCACCCCTGTGCATTGCACATCGTTCATGATGGAGCACTCTGTGTGCAAGTTACCAGTGGAGAAATGAAATAGTTCAGCCCTGGAACAAAGGCCTTTATGTTATTTGAACTCCATCTGGAACCAATATGGCCACTGAGGGGCCCAACAGTACACATCCTGAAACCAGTGGTTTGGCTGCAGATGTGCTAATAGAGCTTTTGGGATGTACATCAAAGAGTATCTACTCTAGACATAACTTTTCTCTGTGTGACACCACAGACAAACAAAACTTGTTCTTAATTTGCCCTTCTGAAACTTGACTTGTTTTTGTTGGTTATTTGTTGTGTTGATTTAATTTGAGCTTTGCCATATCTTGTCATACAATGATTCTTGAGAAAAAAATGAAATGCTCCCAGATGATAAACAGGAGTCATTTGGGTGTCATTTATGAAATGTTAAATCTGCCATGTACTTGTGTGTGTATGCAGGCCCTAGGAAACAGATAAAACCCCCTATTTTATCTCAGGACTTTATCAGGGCCCATCTGTGGCTCCTTAGGTTTGCACACCATCAGAAGAGGTTGACAGATGTGTGCATGTTTAAAACCTGTACTTAGGAAATACAACAGCTGGGTAATCAGCATCCTAGACCATCATTGCCTCTTCCTGTTTGATCCTGAGCTCAGAGATGCAGTTTTGCCTCACTGACCATGACCACTGAACATGAGTTTGCACTGCTCTTCCTCTATCTTTCTCCTTCCTTTCTAAGTGAGGCACACACTCTGGCCAAAACATTTTCTATAGAATCTACAGAACACTCCACCCAACAACCACACAATGTACATTTTTCTGTTCTGCACACAGTCTTCTAAGATCGACCACATGCTTGGTCACAAAGCAAGCCTCAATAAATTAAAAAACATGGAAATCATACCAAGGACACTCTCACACCACAGTGCAATAAAAATAGAAATTAATACCAAGATCTCCCAAAACTATGCAAATACATGGATATTGAGCTACTTACTCCTGAATAACTCCCAGGTGAACACAGAAATTAAGGCAGAAATAAAAAAAAAATTATTTGAAATCAATAAAAATGAGGACACAACTTACCAAAATCTCTGGGATGCAGCCAAAGCAGTGTTAAGAGGAAAGCATATAGCCCCAAGACACATTCATCAAGAAGTTAGAAAGGTTTCAAATTAACAATCTAATGTTGTACCTAAAGGAACTAGGAAAGAAAGAACACATCAACCTGAAAGCTAGCAGAAGAAAATAAATGACTGAAATTACAGAAGATCTATTTGTCCTTTACTTTGTCCTAAATGGCTAGAATGCCTATTACCTGCCTGAGCCCTCGTTAGCACCAACAGATGTCTCTGGATACATTGTATCTATCTCATTACTGGTCCTCATCAGCACCAGGTGTATATGTAGTACAATTTGATTACTCTCTGGGGGCATAAATGCGTATATATCAGAGTTCCTGTTCCTACAGAGCTTATGGTTTAGTGCGCCATCAGTATTTGTGAACTGTGGAGGGCAGTTGTCAGATGTAGAGGGTGAAGAACACTCCTTTTCCAGGGCAGGAATTTCCAGCAAATGGCAAACCTTTGATTACTATCATAGGAGAGTGGCTGAGGATTACAGCTGGAACCAAATGCTGATGCTACTGAGGCAAATAACTTTGAAAATGTAGTATTTGCCCTTATTTTGCTCTGCTTTGCATATAGGAAGTGTTATGGACTGAATGTTCATGTCCCCTTAAGATGCATATGTTGAAATCCTAACACCCAGTTTGACAGTATTATAAGGTGGACCTTTGAGACATGATTAGGTTTTAAGAGTGGAGCACTCATGATGGGATCAGTGCCTTTATAAGGAGAGACACTGGGCCGGGTACGGTGGCTCATGCCTGAAATCCCAGCACTTTGGGAGGCCGAGGTGGGTGGATCATGAGGTCAGGAGATCGAGACTATCCTGGCTGACATAGTGAAACCCCATCTCTACTAAAAATACAAAAAATTAGCCAGTGTGATGGTGGGTGCCTGTAGTCCCAGCTACTCGGGAGGCTGAGGCAGGAGAATGGCGTGAACCCAGGGTGCGGAGCTTACAGTGAGCTGAGATCGCGCCACTGCACTCCAGCCTGGGCGACAGAGTGAGACTCCGTCTCAAACAAAAAAAGAAGAAAAAAGAAAGAAATGTGTCTGTAGTTTCACACAGGAAAAAAAAAAAAAAAAGAGACACTGGAGAGCTTGCTCCTGTGCTCTGCTCTCTGCCATGTGAGGATACAAAAGGTGACACCACCTCCAAACCAGCAAAGGAGCTCCCTCAGACATGCATCTGCTGACACTGTGATCGTCAGCTTTCCAGCTTTCTAAACGGTGAGAAGTACATTTCTCTTGTTCAAGCCACTTGGTATATGGTAATTTATTATAGGAGTCCAAACTGACTCTGACAGGAAAGATTTAATAAATGTAAAAATGGAGTTGTTAAGCAGAGTGGCTGATGGGCAAGGGATGTGCCGATCTGAGGATTTGTGGTGATAAAGACAAGGCACAGAAGTGACGAGGCGAATGTCTCAAGAGCCAAGAATGTGATTATGGAGTCAGCTGAATTGAACCTTCATGATCATTCGTTTTCCTTGGAACTTTGAGAACTACCAGTAGTAATAGAAGTAATCATTGGGTCCTGCATTGCAAATATAGGAGGTGCTAAGGAATAACTGAGGACTGGTCTATTCACTATCAAAAGATATGGATAGTTGAGAAGAAAAATGTACAAATTGGGATCCCATTTAAGGCTTAAAAATCCAGATTTATGTGAGAAATTTTTGAAAAGTTAGTAAAGTGGATAATGTGTACATGTAGATATGGTAAATATATTCTACATATAAAATCCAGTGGGATCACATATTTAATTAGGGGTTACAGCCTATAATATTAAAAAAAATTCTTTGGAAAACAATTTTCTGTGAATTGTGTCCAACTGGTTTTATTTATTCTAGTAAAACTTCTTATGGGCAAAATGTAAAAGCAGCAGCATCTTAAAATAATACAGCAGAGAATTCAAATGCTTGCTATAAATTGCCTCCCTTATTTTTTTTTTTTTTTGCATGGCAGAATAAAGAGAAAATCTGTGTAGGATATAAAAGAAAATTAGAAAGCTGTTCAATGACTGTACCAGGCTCCCTATTTTAGTAGCCAAGAAACATTTCAGTGGTAAGAGATTCTGGTCTTACCAACTTCTTTTCTACTTACAGAACATAATGCTATCTAAATTGCATCTTTCTTTTTTTCAGTGTAAAGCAGAGTTTTTCAACCTTGGCACTATTGATAATTTGTGTTGGATAATCCCTTCTTGAGGTGGGGGTAGCACATTATAGGAAATTTATCAGCATCACTGGCCTCTATTGACGGATGCCAGTAGTATCCCCTCGTTGTGGTAACCAAAATTGTCCTCAGGCGTTGCCAAATGTTCCTGAGGAGGGGAAGTAAAATTGCCCTGGTTTTGAACTCCTGCTTTGAAGGTATCTTACTAAATTAAAAGCAATGACAAATTCGTAAAGACTTTGTGTGAATTTATGTAGCCATAAATGTGTGAAGTCCAGGTCTTGAACTTGATGCACTCTAATTTTCATGTTGCCTTTGACAATATTCCTGACCTTACACCAGCTGCTTGTACCCAGTTTGCAGGTGAGAGGCTCTGGGGTGAGGGTGAGGGAGGCAGGCCCTGTCTACCCTGGCTACCTGGCTGCCTGGCTCTGTCCTTTTTGTCCCAGAGAGCTCACCTCCACCTGGATCTAATTGCTGGGAAGTGTGGGACCTGCCTTTTGATGGGCGATGGCTTTGGGGTTCATTCTGTGGTTACCAGTGATCAGAAATGGGTTAGAGTGGACAGTCCACTGCACCAGTGACCCTCTGTCTTCCCTGACCTCCCACCTCTCCAATTCTCAACACTTTTTCTCCTCATTTGTGTACTAGTGAGTTTTAGAGTGAAAGGATAGACCACATAAAATCCAATCTCTTGAGTAAAGGTTGGGGAAATTGAGAGTCAGTTTATCTAGAAGGGTTTTGAGAGAGAATTCCTCATCTGATGACCCACTGCCATAATTGTGACCAATAGCTCTCCAAGTAGCACAGGGTTTAGTGTAAAATGTACACTCGGAACAACAAGTTGAAAGTGTTTTCTTTTTGAGGTTACCTCTGAAACACAGTTTATTGAGCTGAGTGAGTGCAGCTTTAAAGCTGCCTTTGAAAGGACAATTGATTTTATTTTATTTTTTGGCTGCTCAGCTTTCTCAACTATGTCCCAAATAAGAAAGTTGTCCAACAATGGAAGATTTCACAGTCTGCATCTTTCAGCTACATCAGAGATCTGATGCCAGCTCTAGCACTGCAGAACATTATAAGAATTTGGGAAACTCTTTGAAATAGAGTAAGGTCTTAAACCAGTGAGTGAATTACACCACTGCAGACAGCAGTCATTTTGATTTCATAGGTGTTCAGCAGGGCTTCTATTGCCTGTATTTTCCGTTTTATTTAAAGGAAAATTCCACGCGATTTGCTTAGACCAACCATCTGGAAGTACTTTTTTTCTCTTTATTGCCTTTTGACACTTCGCCAGTTGAAAGAAAAAAAAATAGGTTGAGAAAATTATAAAAATACTGATTTTAATGCCATTAATGTTAATGGAAAAGATAATTTTTCATCTTTCATTACATGCAGAGTTAAATTAAATTCCCCTAAGCATTCTTTGATAACTATTTGTCCTCTGGTGTGTGCGACAAAGCATTTAGATTCCTGTCCCTCCTCGTGCTATCATTTTACGTCCCCAAGGCCCGACACATCTTACATGTGTCTGTGTTCAATGATCATAGCAGCTTTATTAGATAGGAGAACTCCATCTTAAAATCCAGCAACCCCAGATGCTGAGCAGTTCCCAGGCATGGTACAAAGCTTCTTCTAAATTGGCCAAAGACTTTTTCCTTTCTGGAATGAAACTTTGTTTAAGAAAGCAGCATTTCTGGAAAACTGCATCTTAAAATAACTATCCATGAGAAGCACTTGGTAATAGTTGACTTACTGAAAAATGCAACTTTTTGATTAATTTGAGTCAAATGCCTGTATGCTTCAGTATCTATTCTGTCTCATGGTGACTAGATCTTCCCTTTGTTCAAGGAGATTGATCTTTGGGAGGCAATGAATCACAAAATAATTGAGACCCATCTATGAAATAGCATAATATTTTTAGAGCAGTCACCTATGAAAGGGAGTGATATTTATAGCGGACATGCTGTATGCAGGCACTGTCCTAGGTATTTTACATATATTATTTCAGTCAGTCATCTTGTGAACCCTACAAGGTAACAGGCTCTTAGTCCCATTTAACAGATAAAGCTGAGACACAGAAGTATGTCACTTTTCCAGGGTAGAGTCATGAAGCTGGGATTCATTCCCATTTTTGCCAACTCAAAAGCTCATGCTGTGATACTAGGAAAAATGACTAATGCTTTTCTTCTCTTAGTTGTGAACGATACCTATGGTTGATATTTTCTTCTAATGAGTAGATCTGGTAGGTTCTGCTAATGTTTTGGGTGAGTTTCTTGTTGCATTTGCATGAAGATTTCTAGCAAAGATCATTGCCACTGTTTTCATGTTATGACTGGTAGAAAGCAGAAGCATCAATCCTGCCAATGATGCCTAAATGTTTGAAAGTGAACTTATTTCCTTCTATTTATGCAGGATCCACAATCAGATCACTGGATGTAGATCTGTGTCATCAGATCTGATCTTTGTCCGAAGATCAAAGGGACATCTTTTTATTTTATGCTCATTTAGTGAGACTCTATTGCATAGGCATCAGTAGGAAGAGCTAGAGAAAACTGTCATCTTTGATGAAAGTAATTTTTCCTTATAGTTGAATTGCTAGATCTTGAATGCAACCGAGTAGTTTTCCATGTCTTATGCTTCATTTATTGTAAAGGAAATTAATGTTGTTCAATGGTATCTTTTAAAGCCTCAAATATTATTAAGATGAAATATGATGATTATAATAACATCTGTTTATACATGTAGTATGTGTTTTTCTAAAATAATTACATAAGAGATTTTCATTTCACCATGACAACAGGGTTGGGTATCCTTTTAGCTCTCACTTGTTAGTCAAGAAAGACAGGTGACAATTATGAATCAGATCCTTCCCAATTGAAGAAAAAGTTAGTAAATGTTCTGTTCCAACTTCTTGATGAGTTTTTATTTACTTTACAGAGATTTTATATACCTATTTTGGTACACACCTGCCTCATGTTCAGTGAAATTTGTTGAAAGGACCAGTGATAAACTTTATAAATGCTAGGCTTTTTGGGAAACTCAAAATACAAGAATGTTTCAGAAACATGTACATTATTATGGCTCTGTAATCTGACTTTTATTGAGCAAATGGAGTTTTGTTGTCTATGTATAACAAAAACATTGTCACATAATATCTGCTATCACTTGCCTTCCCTATCCTGTAACTGTGGATACTCAACAAGGTAAACACATATGTAAACTTACTAATTTATGCAGTGATTTCAAGCATTCATTCTTACCCTTTCTTCTAAACCTGTCTTCTTTTACCCTCTTTTAGTCCCCAGCAGGCCTTATTCTTTTCAATTAATACTATTTTAAATCTTAAGGTCCTTTTGTTATGAAGTCTTCCTGGAATATACCAGAAGGCTTTGCCCGATATATCAGTGTGTAACAGCCCATGTATGTGACTCCTAGTTCCATCTTGCCCAGTACTCTGTACATGCCACTGAAGCTTTGGATGCTCTTTGCCTAAACTTTCAAAATCTTTCCAAAGGCTCAGAATCCGGGTGTGTTATTTCTGATTCTTCTCCTTCTAACATCTTTATTTCTGATTAATGACATATATATCTAGTGTAGATGGTTACGTTTGCTGTCGTAAGTGGCCTGTGTGTAAGTAATGCCCATTCTCCTTCTGTAAACCATTTGCATGACAATTTGAGAAATGTTTTTGGCCACTGTCATGTCACTGGATAATTTTATTTCTAGTTTTCCTGAGGACCTGCCCACCGTCCCCAGTGTCTCCTTCAATCTTGACTGCTAGGAGCCCAATGCCTGGCCACCTGACTTTGTACCCATAGCTGGGAGTGATGATTTTGTTTTATCTCCTGCCAATACTTGTTATGCATACATTTCACTGGATGGGAAATATGGAATGGTAAACATTATGGATGAAACACTGGAGATTGTTAATGGATGGTACAGGAATGCTTTGCCGTGGTAATGAAGTATCTTTATACAAGAAAATGCAGGTTGAGCATCTCTAATCTAAAAAACTAAAGTCCATAGTGATCCAAAAATCTGAAACCTTTTTGAGTGCCAACATGATACCACAGGTGGAAACTTCTACACCTGACCTCATTTGATGGATTGTAGTCAAAATGCTGTCAAAACATTGTTTCGTGCATAAAATTATTAAACATATTGTATAAATCACCTTCAGGCTATGTGTATAAGGTATATTTAAACATAAAGAGATTTCAAGATTAGACTTGGGTTCTAGCCCCATGATAACGTATTATGTATATGCCAATATCCCAAAATCCAAAAAAAAAAAAAAAAAAAAAAGCAAAATCTGAATCGGTTCTGGCCCCAAGCATTTCAGATAAGAGTTTCTCAGCCTTATCTGAAACGGGGGGACTGTTCCATGTGAAAAAAATAATGAAGTAGTAGAGGAATAACAATAAAAACAGTTTGTAATTTATTTTATATGGAGTCCTGATCTGAGAGTTTGAAGAATATTGTAAGTCAATCAAGGAAATAATTCCAAAGATCTTCATGCATAGTCTTTTAGGTATAGGATAATCTAATAAGTGGTACACTACATTTTGTCTTTATACAGTTAATTTTCTGGGGCTTAATTAGGACAAGCAGAAGGGGAAAGGAGAAAGGAAAGAGGAGTCTGTAACCCAGGATAAGACTGATTTTTCTACCCATGTTTTACTGAGACGGGGAATCACCTTCCTGGAGGAGACTGAATGTTCATTTCAGGGAACACTTTGCATGGATTTAGCTAAGATCTTCTATCTCATTCTAAACAAATGCCCTAGTACGGACAGTCACAATATCATTTGCCCTTAACTAGCCTTAGTTTACCCTCTTATAGGTGATAAGTGGTGATATTTTATAATCATGATGGCATACTTAATGTGAGTTTTTATGTTTTGTGGATACAAGATTAATTTTTATTTTCTCCTTTCATCCCTTCCTTATTGGTATCTCATGAGCACAGCTGAGTTCATGGGACTGGGGATGAGCCATCCTTCTGGCAGTGGGTGAGACCCGGTAATGATGGGACTGGACTATCAGTCTACAAGTGACAGGAGGGAAGTGCTCAGCCTATTCTAGTTGGGCATTGTATAGGGAGGCTCAGGTGTGCTCTATGGGTGTTCAACTAACAACACACTTTTGCTTCCGCTTCAGGCAGCATGCACATCGCTTGCATATGGGCTGAAACACATAGCCTCTGATGAGGCTGAGTTCAGAGGGCAGCCACTGTGCAGATAAGGAACAGAATACACATGGAAAACTTGCTTCCTATCTGTCTACTTGACCCCGGGGCTGAGCTAAATGGTGTCCAATTAAGAAGACTTATTAAACTCTGGAGACTCTACAGATAACCAGTGGCATAGCAAAGAACAGGCTAAAGACATGCCATTTGATTTCTACCCTTCCATTAGGCAGCATCTGACCCTGTTTCTTTTGCCTAGGGTAGATCCACTAGCTTAGTATGTGTGGGAGTTGACAGTAATTTTTGGAGTGGTGCTATAATCTTATTTTATTTAGGTTACACAGTATACATAGTTTTTCAAATTATCACAAGATGAAATGAGAAATGCCTTTATTTAAAAAAAAGTCCAGATGGAAGTTGTCATTTGCTATAACTCAGGAATAAATATAGTGAGTAGATAGAGAAGGCTCTGTTGTGGAAATGTAGGCGGCTTGAATGTCTTTTTTTTCTGCTTTTTATTCTTTTAAAAAATGTTTTCTTTTTCTTCATTTCTTCGAAAAAAATGGGGTACCTATGCAGAATGTGCAGGTTTGTTACATAGGTATACGTGGGCCATGGCGGTTTGCTGCACTATTGACCCACCCTCTAAGATTTCTCCCCTCACCCGCCACCTCCTAACAGGCCCCAGTGTGCGATGTGCCCTTCTCTGTGTCCACGTGTTCTCAATGTTCAACTGCCACTTGTGAGTGAGAACATGCAGTGTTTGGTTTTCTGTTCCTGTGTGTGTTCGCTGAGGATGATGGCTTCCACCTTTATCCGTGTCCCTGAAGAATGTCTTTTTTCTGTACCTGAAGACTGTTGTATTGACTTATTTATATCTGTGAAAAGAGTAGCCTGAATGCTTTGCAAGATTAAAGACAAGTGAAATGAAAATCTCAATCCTACAGAGATTGACTGTTGAATGCCCCAGGAAGTCACCCAGTAAAACAGCCCCAGGAAAATGGCACAAAATGCTTTCAAAAGGTGAATTAAGAAAGAAAATAACTATTTGGAGCATGGTAATGAGAATGAAAATTTATTAGTCATACATACTCTATTTTTAATAAGATCTCAGCATCCTTCTGGAGTGCATTGTTATATTTAATTTTAACTTTCTTAATAGACCCACATGATTATATGATTTTTTTCCCCAGTTATTATAGGTATAGGTGTATGCTTATCTGTTATGTATACTCTTTCTTTAATTTAATAAAAACAAATTAAAGGTACTGAGAAATGAAACTTTTGTGTTAACTTTTAATTAACAGTCTCTAAAAAAGAAATTCTCATGGTAAAACAAAAGCTAAAAGAGATTTTCTCCCATCGAATTCTTTTTACAGGTATTTTCATAGAAGATACATAAATTTTTTTATTAGGGTTGCATTGTGTCTAGATATAGAAAGAGCCCTCAGTAAAAGATTTACTTAATCTTAATATGAAACCAGAGAACGGGGAGGGGGTTGTTGTGTGTTTGTTAAAATCACAGAGTTTTCCAAAGTCGTTTTCTTTACCTGGAGGCTTTGATTTGGGTATCTGCGTGAATGATCCCCAGAAAGCACCCCGCGGACAACACAGCCCCCCGATCTAATGCCTCGTGTCTGAGGAGCTCTCCTCTGTGGCCAGTTTCATTTAATCATTCTCAACACCTCCTCGGAGAGAGAAGTGTAATTTTGCATAGGGAGAAACTTAGTCATGGAAAGGTTTAAGATGGTCTGAAGGTCAGCCAGTAAATCAGTTACAGAGAAGGAGAAACAGCTGAGGAGCCCCCCCACCCCACACAGGCAGGTGAAGGTCCCCTCACAGGTGTGGATGGGGAGGGAGAGCGCGGGGCTGGGGTGGGGGGGGGTGTGCACCGGATCACAGGTGGATGTGCAGAGGGAGGTGGAGTTTTGGTTCTGGCTTGGCCATGAACTCAGCCTACCAGATGAGTACAATTTTTGTTACATGGTTTCTCTGTTGCTAACTGGCCAGTAACTTAGTGACCCAGGGTTGCCTGAGAAGGGCTTTGGACTCCTTAGATGAGAGGTACAGCCTGAATCCCAAATTGCACTGTGGGATATTCGATTCTGAAGGTTTACTGAGAGGTGTGTTTGGGTGAATGATTATCTTTTGGCTTTTCTAGTGAATCATTTTCATGTGTCATCAACCATGTTTCTTACCTGGTAGATATGAAACTGCACCTTTCTGTAGAAAATCTATTTAATGATTAGCCAGGGTGCCAAGGGATAACTGAAAGGCATCCAGTTGGCATCGGGTCTCAAGGGTTTTCGTTCCAACTCTGCCGCCAACTAATTCAGTGTTACTTGGGTAAACTACTACCCTTCCTCTGCTTTTAGTTTCCATGCCTGTGAAAAACAAATGTTTGCCGTAAAATCAGTGATTTTTAAACTGTGTTTAAAATGGCTCCAGATTTTCTTCAATGTGCTCTCAGAGGAGAGGGAGGCTGGGCTTGAGGCCCTTAAAAATAGGATTCTGTTGTTAGAAAAATCACTGTCTATCTCTTAGACTCTATGACTTTTAAAAAATATATAACTTAAAATTTGTTTTGAAACTGTTTTCAGTGTAGTGTGACTACACAATAGAGTGGTTCAGAGATCATGGCGAGACTGCCGCCTGGATTCAAATTTCAGTTCTGTGAAGTTGGGCACCTTTCTTAATGTCCCTTTGCCTCAGTTTCTTCATATGAAAAAGGAGGATAATAATAGTAACCATTGTGTTGTGCTGTTATGAGGATATATAAATTGATAATATAAAATACTTAGTACTATGCCTGCACCTACTAAGCACGATGTAGGAGTTAAATCAACAGATGCCCATTCACTGGAAAGCTTGTTTCATATCATGGAGGGAATTTCTGTAATTTGTGAGCAATTCAGTATTTACTGCATATTCATTGTGTTTCAAGTTTGACTTAATAAGTTGGTAACCTAAGAATCTGTGTGTAGAGGATATCCCAGATCAAGATCATGACTTCAGAAAGTTCTGGATTGTAAAAGTGCCAGAATTAGAAAAGTCTAGTGGAGTTAAGAAGTGTGAGCTGGAGTGCCTTAGTGGATTATGTCCAAGGAGCAGTTTGATTGTGCTGGAGCCCAATGCAGGGTTATAGTATTCCATGCTGTGGAGAGTGAGACTTCTAGCTAGCTGTAATGGTGGTGGTGGTAATGGTGGTGGTGGTAATGGTGGTGGTGGTGTTGGTGATTGCAGTGGTGGTGGTGGTGATAATGATGTTGAAGATGGTGGTGAAAATGGTGGTGGTGATGATAGTGGTGATGATGATGGTGGTAGTGATTGTAGTGTGGTGTGATGGTAGTGGTGATGATCATAGTGGTGGTATTGGTAATAATGGTGGTAGTTGTGGTGTTGGTGATGGTAGTGATGGTGGCAGTGATGGTAAAAGTCATAGTGGTGGTGTTGACGATGATGGTGGTGCTCGTGGTAGTGGTATTGGTGGTGATGGTAGTAGAGATGGTGATGATAGTGATGGTGATGCTGGTGAGGCAGGACTACAGACTATTCTTTTTCCTTAAGCGACTTTTGTGCTAGGTACTCACCATTCAGAGCTTACAGGAATCTGGCAGGCTACTGCGTCCACTGATAAGGAATGGCTTAGTTGACCTAGCAGCATGAGGGTAAGAGATGGGGAGATAGCTGGGGACTGAGGAAATTCTTTTTCCTCTATTCTTTATTGCTGATCCCTGTGAAGGTATATACCCTCTTCCACAGGTGTGTGCTTGGCTGGTAATTCTGTTGTCATGAGCAAAGCAAAGTGAATGCAGCCAGGTAGCTTATAGGACCAAAATACACTTCTCTTAGAGGTTTGTGATTCCTGTTTAAGTTTTGGAAATGTGCTAAACGAGGGCTAAATTTCAATGTTCACTTCGTTTACCAAACTGTGCTGTCCTTATTACTGTGGAAACGGAAGCCTATTTATCTGGTACGCATTATATAACTGATTTTTGAAACCCATGTTTCATTGTGTTGAAATTGTGTTGTTGAAATTGTGTTGTACCAATTCAGGATGCAGTTTTGATTACTATGTGTAGCACTTTCTGTAAGATCATATTAGCACAGTAGGTAGAGAAGAAAATCAAAATATGGAAACTAAAATCACAGTATTCTCTTTTAATGTTTAGTCTACTTACATACTCTTTTTTTTAAGGTTGTATCTTTGTATATAGCAGTGGTCCTCAATGGAAGAGAGAGCAATTCTGTCCTCTCCTCTTCTGCAAGGGGACATTTGTCAATATTCAGAAACATCATTTTGACTGTCAAGACTGTTTCTTGTGCTACAGACATCTCATGAAAAGCAGGCAATAGTGCTGAGCATCCTTCACTGTACAGGAGAGATCCACAACAAACATGTATCCTGTCCAAAACAACAGTCACGCTGAAGCTAAGAAACTCTGGAATAGTGTTTATTCTCTGAGAAATTTGATAGAATACATTCCTCATTCTAGAATCTCTTAATTTTCCATTATCCAAATTCCATGGTAATAACTGTCTTAACTTTCACTGAAGGACCTGTTTGAAATCCATCTACTTGCATTGGGCTAATATCATTTAATATCATTTTCATACATTGTCTTCATATAAACATTTCAAATTCGTGTCAAACTTACAGACGTTTTATGATTTTAAACCTGATATTTTATCAGTTCGTATACATTAACCTATATATGTTTCTTCTTTTCTAATTTGGTTTTGAGTTCCTTAATACCTGTTAAAATTTCTTTGAATCATTTTAAAAAATGTCCAGTGCTATCCATGCTTTACATATCCACTAAATATTTAAGGCTTAAATTTTATATTTGATGCATTTATACAAATCAAAACATTTTCTCGATATTTATAACTCCTTTTATTAAAGATAAAATCAGTGTTGTTGTTTTTTTCCCAAAACAGAAATATATTCAATTCTCACTGGATTTGAGTGCTGACATGAGGGCAGTCTGTTTTATGTTTGAGAAAATAATTCTAGTTTTCTACTTTTCTAGGCCTAATTATTGTAATTTTTAATAAATCTGGGCTGGGATCTTTATGTGACTATTCCCACTGGCCAGCCTTTTAAAAGCCTGTGGTATCTTTTCTTTATTTCACACATTATAAATTAGTATCACTGCCTCTGGTGGACTTAGCAGTAAGTAAGTAATTGCCACGGGGAAAATGTTTGTATTTGGACAAATACTGCTCTTGTGCATGTGGAATCCTCTGAGACAGAGCTAATTTGTTGTTGTCATTTTAACCATGTTCACTTTCCTTTGTTTCTAACAAAGGCTTTCCTCCATGTCTACTTCTCTGACTACATAAGGCAGAGGACCTGTAGTACCATCATCATCATTCATGGTAAATTGGAAACCCAAGTTGCTTTTATTCCTGATGGGTAAAGACAGGTCCTAGATATTCATCGTCTTGTTGTTTCTGCTGGCCTGTGAGCCCTTTGCTCTGCTGACCACTCATGACCTTATACGATACACCTGTCTGCATCTGCTCACCGTGGATGAGTTGGTGACCTCTCTTACGGACATTGTTTACCTGCATATGCCTTCTATACAGCTAATTCAGTGGTAAGGAGTAATACGTGATATGGAAGAGAATCCAGCCTAGTTGAAGTCCCTCCATTTAAAAGGGCATGGAGATTAATTCATGATTATTGACTGGCTGTGCACCCTGCATTCTGAACACCCTTTGTACATATTAGCTCATTCACTCCTTGCGAATGCCCCGAGAGACGGGGGTTGCCAGTATCCTTATTTACCCACAGAGAAACAGCACCTCATGGGGCTGAAGTTACTTTGCCAGGACTTTTCTGTAATTGACTCAGCTCTTTTCAGGTTTGAGTCTAGTATTCTTCTCACTTTCTGGCTCCTTCAGAATCCCATTGGCTTTGATTATACATCATTCAGTTCAATGAGGCTGAATGAAGCTGACACAGGCTCAGAAGAAATGTTGTCCTGGGGCTTTGGACTTTGAACATTGCTTAAAATTAAGAAAGGTGCTGCCTTTGGAATGGAAAGTTTCGAAAACCCTAAGTTAGAATTCATGGCTACTGGATGATAGGAACAATTTTTCCAGAGTATATATGTCAGTCCAAATGGTGAGATTTCTGGGGAATTTTGGACGTCTGGAGAGTCTGTTTTTCTGGAAGTTATTTCTAACGTTATTCCCATCCTCAGGAAGGACAGAAATGCTGTAACATGTGGGTGTTTTCAACACCCTATTTTGTTTCTTGTTTCTTGATGTGCACACAGTCTCAGAAAACATTCCTGGAGTTAGCTGTTTGGGCTTGTTGTTTCATGGTGGGGTAAAATAATGAGTATCTTGTTTAACATTCTGTAACTCTAGAAGTTGCTTCCAAACCACATAGCTTCCCATTCAACTGGGTGAGAGAACACGCTCTGGAGAGCTGGTTACCTTACATTTGCCCTTTCTTTGGTTGACTGGATAATCCATCCTGGAATCTAATACTTTTCAAAAGGAGGGCATCACTTGTTGGTTTCTGGTTGTAACGCCAGTATCCTTTCTCCATGAACTAACCTTTGGAGGTCACCTGAGACAGTCCACCTGGAAGGTCTTAGTACTTGTTTATTCACTAGTGGCTGCATTCTTTCTGTGCGCTCAGTAACTGGCTATCAGAGGTTAGTCTAATCAGAGTTTTTATCCTTAACAAGCGGACATTGCCTTCAAATAATTTGTGTCCAATGGGACACTGGGATGGTGTTTCATTAGATAAACCGCTGAGTCACTCAGTATTGCGAATACACGTTTTAAAACAATTTGATTAAATAAGAAATCTAGTGATATAGCATTAGAGACTTGCGCTGTGTTAACAAGTTTATAAATGATTTAGCCTTGGCAGAAAGATTTATTGCTGGTATTAGAAGATTATGGGCACCCAGGCTACAATATGGGTGCTGTTTTTCTCTTTAACATATATATAGTGGAGACTGTTATTTGAAACCACTTGACTTTATGACTTTGATTAGAAAAAATCATTGATGTCTTCTTAATCTAGCTTCATGGCAGGCAGCTAATGAAAATGTGTATCCCCATGGTTCTGGGAAATATGACAGCTGTAGATTTCATAGATGGGAAAATGAACAGAGGAATCATAGAAATTCTTTTAAAACCTATTCACAGGCCAGGCACGGTGGCTTACACCTGTAATCCCAGCACTTTGAGAGACTGAGGTAGATGGATCACCTGAGGTCAGGAGTTCGAGACCAGCCTGGCCAACATGGTGAAACCTCATCTCTACTAAAAATACAAAATTAGCCTGGCGTGGTGGCATGTACCTGTAATCCCAGCTACTGGGGAGACTGAGGCAGGAGAATGGCTTGAACTGGGGAGGGGGGAGGGCAGAGTTTGCGGTAAGCCAAGATCATACCAGTGCACTCTAGCCTGGGCAACAGAGTGAGACTTTGTCTCAAAAAACAAACAAACAAACAAACAAACTGATTCACAGTAGGAGAATGGGTGAGGCTTAGAACTTGGATGTAAACACTCTGTAGTTTTATACCCAGACCTTTGCCACGTTTCTGACCGGCTGTAGTGGCAGAAGAGGAGAGCTGTCTGTGAACAGTTACTGTTTCCCTTTTCTCTCATTCTCTCCTTCTATTTTAATAAGTTCTTTGCTTCTAAGCCTTAAGCCTCTGTGGACTGTCAAGGAGTATTCAGCAAAGAGGACTGGCTCATTATTCAGCAGAGTATGAGATGGTTTAAAATTAGGGGTTCCAATTTTCATTCTAATGTGACAGCGGGTATGTGTTAATCATTGTATGCTAGGCAGTGTGAGATGATGCATGGAGGGAATTCAATATTACAATCCTCATAGCAACCCACGGGGAAAGTACAATTAATATCCTAGTGTTGTAACGAGCAACGGAATGTTAGTGAGGTGCAATAACTTGCCCAAAGTCACCCAGCCAGCAAGGGGCAGTACAGAGACTTAAACTAGGGTGCCTGGTGGAGGAGCTGGGCTTCCTAATCTCTCTGTGTACTTCCTCATTTGTATTACAAGCATTACCTGTGCCTCTGCAATGTTTCAGACCTAAGCTCGATTGGGATAAAAATGTGTTCTGTACTAAAAGAGTGTCTTTGCTCATGGTCTGGTTTGTATTGGGGAGTTAAGTTCATAAACATTATATGACTTTGTAAGTGAAATAATAAGGGATACATGCAATGGGTTTGAATGCAAAGTGGAAGGAATAATTCATTCTAATGGGTGATGACAGAGGGTAATTAACAGCTTTTGTGGATGCATTTGTGGTGGACCTTCATAAAATGGGAGAAGATAGCAAATTGTAGTTTGGAGATGGCATTTGGAGCATAAAGAGCAAGGGGCCTGGAGGCATAAAATGCTGGTGTCAAGGGTGCTGAATTGTGGGTGCAAAGTGGACCATGAGGCAGGAAGGGGAATTTGGAGTGAGTTTGTGTTGCATCTTACTGGCCATGTTCAAGGGCTATCATAAGACCAAGTCCAGAAGGTTCTGATAGAGGGGGTTAAGCCATGTTGAGGATGCATGAGACAAAAAGGAGAACAGAGCCAGGGATGATTCAACCAGGACACTGGCTGGGGCAGGGTGAGAAGGGCACTCAACAGATAACATCTTGTGGACCCTTAATACAGTTCTGGTTGTGTATTGGGAACATTAAAAGCATGATGAGATTATTGGGTCTTCAAAACCTTGACAGGTAGATGGTACCAGTAGATTATTTCACCTCACTAACATTCAAAACCTCAAAACCTTGACAGGTAGATGGTACTAGAGATTACTGGGTCCTCAAAAACTTGACAGGTAGATAGTACTTCTTCTAAGAAGAAAGAGAGTTACCAAAGATTAGTAACTCCTTCAAAGTCACAAAGCTGGAAAGTGGGGCATATTTCAAACTCACATCTGTGCGATTCCAGAAAAAGTTCAAAGGGCCTATAGAATAGTCACATTTGCATGGAGGAATCATAGGTAAAGTCATAGCATCTGTTGTGAAATTGGAGGTGAGATTGAGACACTCCACTTTTCAAAAGCAAGAGAGGAGATGAAAGAGCAGATGAGCTGCCAAAATCCTTTCTTGCTCTGTGATTGTGTGTTTATAGCAGAACTTACTAGTCCCTGGCCATGACTTGCATCTCCTTGTTAATTGTAGGAATTACGTGAACGTTCTGTGGATCCTCCCTTATAGACTGACATTAAGAGAGATAGATGGGCCAAAGAAGTATGGTTTAGACATCTGAGTCCAGCATGTAGTGTGTACGTGTATAGAGCTAATTGTAGTGAACAGGTGGTTACAGCAAATAAGGACACAATTTTCTATGTTGTAGACCAGTGGAGACAAGTGTGTAGCAATTCATACATGGGACTTCTTCGACTGGGACAAACTTGGGTTTGATTTATTAGCGCATGGTGAAGACAGTGTGCTGACCTTCTCAGCGACATTGGTATGGAGGAATGGTGACAGTTGGGAGAAGCAGCAGCTGCTCGTTAGGACTGTGTTGAGCTTAGCTAGCAACCCCGGGCTGATTCTCATCTTTAAATTTTTTAAGGAAAACTCCTATAGGACAAAAATTTTGCCCAGAAAATCCCCACAGGACGAGAGTCTTGCCTAGTGGTCAAGGAATTAATTTATAAAAAGATGCTTGCTAACGATTTATAGAACTATGATTTTGGGGAACGTAACTATTTTGTGATCTGAAATACTGTTTTAACAGCGCATCCCACATTATAACCCTGTGCTGTGGGAACAGTGAAATGAGGGTGATTCTTTTAGGAGCTGAGAGGAGGACTACAGGGGGATGCTGAGTCCTTGTGATTGCATAGGTGTCATGTGATTGAGGCCTTACATTAGGAGGTGGAACATATGGCCTTTGGGCCTTTGGGCCTTTGGGATAGTTCTGAGATTCTAGAAGAACATGTTTAATAATTAAGGGTGGACACCATGGGAAACATTGTCTTTGGCTGACATATGGCACTAGACCCTTTGTCTTCACTGAAACTTAACACACTGTGCAGTAAAATATGCAAGCACTTGTGATTCATACACAGTGGAAGAAATAGGTCCAGGCAGTGTGGCACGATTTTTACGGATACTGCTCATCCACCTTCATGCTCACTGGGTCTGCCAGCTTGCTCTTCTCTTTGGGAATCACCAGTACTGAAAAAGTTTTCTTTAGCTATTGGCCTTAATTGCTTGAACAGTGGAAAAAATTCTGGGAAAAGAATGGAAACTTCTATTAAACGTGTTTGAGTGAAGAAATATGTACCTAGTCTCTCAGGATTGTCTAAGAGTACACAAAAGCATGCTCTTGAGAGCATGAGGAGAGGAGAGTGAGTTCCTGAGCTCAGAGACAGGTCTCCACCAACACAAGTATTAAATAAATTATGGAAATAAGTAATATAAAGCATGAAGTAATTTATAATTCTAGGTAATATAAGTTATAATAAATTATAATTATATATAATGCAAAGTATTTAAAGTAATTGTAGGGTTGATTTCTTCATGAATATTAATAGGTCAATGAGCTATCTAGAAAGCTGGTGCATTTCAGTAAAAAATGTGCATTGTGTTCAAACTACTGAAGAAGAATGTCAATTGTACATTTTTTTAGATCTTCAGATTATTTAATTCATCTAAATTGATCAAATTATTCTGAATTGACAATGATAAAAAGATTTTATTTTTTTTAAGTTGTCTGAGTTTAATTCTACTGTCAAGCTTCCTTTTACTTTTCCTTGCACATTTAGTTCTATCGAAATCAAAATATTGTTTAATTGTGCTTTTTTATTGGTGATAAATATTTACTATATTATTCTGTTTTCTCTCAATGTTCTTATTTCTAATATTTATGTTGCATATAGCTGTTGTCCATCCATTTTCACTGTGATAAATTAGATCATGAAAATTTGCATTCTCTCAGTGGACACCTGTATTATTTCTAATTTTTTGCTATTATGAACAATGCTGCTATGAGCATTCTTTTATAGATTTCTTGGGCAGATGTTGAATTTTCCTAGGGCTAAGGCAGCACATTCTCACAGTTCTTATTAAACACTGAACTGATTTTATTGTCTTTTTTTAGGAAGACACTAATTTGGTTGTTAGACATGTCTTTCCTACAAGATTTATAAAGCATTTTCCTTTTTTTTTTTAATAGCCTTTATTTGTTTATAATTGTCAAAATTTTTTAGCGCTTCCTAATTGCCAGTAAGTGGTCTAAGTTCTTTCAAATTAACTCATATAATTTTAAGCTATGGTTTTGATCTCCATATTACAGGACATGGAAACTGAAGCATAAGGTTAATGGTGGAGCGAAGATTTGAACCCAGGCAATCTGGATCCAGAGTCTGTGCTCCTACTATCTATGCAAGGTTGCCTCTCCTAAACTAGTGTTGCAGCCAGGGCGGATCGCTGGGACTTTGTAGGCTGAGGAACACTGTAGATGGTTCTCACTCTTTTGGACTGAGAAAGGAGACAATCAGGCATCTAGCAACAGTATTTAACCCCTTCAGTATTTAGGAACTACTTACCAAATAGGTGCCATCTGTCATTAATTTTTCTGGCTTTATATTTAGGATGGGATCATTTTTGTATTTTCATTAACATATTCCCCATCACATAGCTTTTAATATTTTCAAATACAGAAGTGAAGACACTTGGGGGTTACGTTTCCACCGTGGAGACCTTTATTGTAATGTCCTCCATGACCTCTCCACATTTTAGGCTAATGAACTGAAGGATGAGATACCGTATGTTCACAGCATGTGAGATTTTATAGCATCGCATTATGTGCTAATCATTAGATGCTTTAGGGGAAGTTAATTCTGTATTGACTTTGTGTTCCTAAGTTTCACCTAATTGGCCGACTGTGAACTAACTTGTACTTTTCCATAGCAGCGCTCCCGAAACTTACCATAATCGCTACTCAATGGCCAAAACAAAGTCATTGCCGTTATTTAGTAGAATGTATCTTGGCCTTCACAGTGAGTTTATCCATCACTTGGACAATGACTATCTTGGTTTCTGGCCTTTCCACTACCTAGTCCATCAGTAGGTAATATTTATATGGGTCATACTGTGTCCTAGGTCCTCGAGATAGCGAGAGAACAAAATAAAATCTCTGTCCTCCAGTTACTTGTATTCCAGTAGGTTAAACAGGACTCACACAAGGACATCAACTGACTATCATAATCTAAGTCCTGTTATTCCTCCCATGCAAGCGTACATATCAGTATCACTGAGATGACTGAGGACAAAGGCCTCTGGAAACTATTTTGCTGTCGTTGAGCTCGCCAGTATATTTTATTCTGTCCCAATACTGAAGCTTCCCAGCCTCAATTTACCTTCCTTGAAGGTACTGAATATACCTGTATCTGTTTGCCTATGGAATATTTTTGTTTATTTATTTACTTGTATATACCTAAGATGTACAACAGGATATTTTGATGTACATACAGCACATTAAAAGAAGAAGCTGTGAAAATTGTAGATCCTTTAAATCAATTTCATATAATAGGATGTAAAAAAATCCCCAAACTCACAAATATATCAGTCAAGCAATTTTAAGTATTTTTAAGTGATATGAAGAAGAAAAATAATAATGGAATCAAATAATGGAGTAGAAGGGAGGTGCTTTAGCCCGCCTGGCCAGGGAGGCTTTCCTGCAGAGGTGACATTTTAGTGAAACCTGAATAGTGAGAAGGGACCTAGGGAGAATCTAGAAAAAGATCTAGGATCTAAGGACCAGCAAGTGCCATCTGCAAGGTGATGAGCTTGGTGGGTTTCAAGACCAGAAAGCAGTTCCATGCACATGCGTGCATGTGCATGTGTGTGGTGGGAGCACAGAGAACAGGAAGGCTGGAGATCATGTAGAAATAGGGAGGTGGCCACGGAGGAGGGTTTGTTGGTGGGGGTCAGGATCTTGCATTTTAGGGAGGTTGCAAAGAGATCTATTGGAAATTTTTGAACAGGGAAAAATTACTTAACCAGGTGAGCTCTTTACAAAGATTTATCTGGATGCAACACAGAAAATGGACTTTTGAGGGGCATGAGTGAAAAACACCAAGGCAAATTAGAATAGCTTCTGCTAAGTCCAGGTGAGAGAGGAAGGTGCTTGAGGTGGGATTGCAGTAGCAGACGAAAGAGAAGGGGTGCGATACACATTTTTTGAGGCAGTAGTGATGGGATTTTCTTATGGTTTAGAGTGTTGTGAGGGGGAATTAGAGCAATCCAAAATGACTCCAGCTGTGATGGCGAAGACTCAGCCAAGAAGCAGGTTGGGGAAGGGGGACCAGCAGTGGTTTGCTTGGTCCTGGTTACTTTGGAGGCAATTCTTTGTCTCAGGTAGAGGTGAAGAGGCAGATGGAAGTTGCAGTTTCAGGCACAGGTTTAAGGTGATATGTACACTTACCTTCACCAGCTGGTAAATGTTATTAAAGTCATGGGACTGAATGAGCCACGGGCCCACCCCGCCCCTCCACCCCTGCCTCAAGGAAGGGTGTATAGATTATAGATGGCGGACAGAGGAGGGCACATGACACGGACAAAACTATTGTGGCATTTGCTGGATTAAATCCTGGTCAGTGAGGTCTCTGGTCCCAGAGTCAGTGAACGATGCTGCAGCTAGTTACTTAGTGAAATTTTCATCTCTAAGAAAACACATTTTCAGGCTGGATAAGAAGTTAGTTGGTAGAAATAAATCATCAGCTTAATGTCTTCAGCCGGATGACCTGTGTGTCTAGCCTGGGTCCCAATCCTTAGTCAATAGACAATTCTTGCAGAAGTGAGGGGATGGCAAGATGACCCTGGGTTGTAGGACCAGGGACTTACCTGTTAAAAGTTTTACTTCTTCCATTTGGCAATGGGACCTCCTTGAGTCCTGACTCTACGTCTGTAAAATAGCAAGGAATGAGAATACTTATCGTACAGGTTTATTTCAGGAAACCTGTGAAAGATGTTTGAGTACTGTACATAACCTACTTTGCATTTCTTGTATCTTTTTTTATGGTCTACTTAGTGAAATCTTTGATTTTTATAGGATATGTCTTGGTAATTTTTATTTTAGGATGGATTTCTTATTTTTATTTTTAATATACTCGCCAAAAATGATAATTAATGCTCTAGAGGTCTGACTTTTTTTTTTTTGAGACCAAAGATTGTGACAAGTTTTAATTAACTCAAATGTATCAACATTGACATGTCTAGTCCATTGGATTTAAGAGGTTTCCTCAGATATACGCCATGTTATTCCTGGCTAAAATCTGAAAACATCACATCAGGGGCCTTTCTGCTAAATAGTCTAGTTTATCTAAGCATATGAGCAGTCTATTTACTGTAAATTTTTCTGATATTTTAAGGTATTTGTACTTCTTAGCCTAAAATTATTAATTCAGTAAGTTTCTTTCTGCTGTGAATTGTAATGTCCTCCTTTTTTGTCCTTTGACATTTCAAGTGGTTCCAGTGAATTATCTGTGCTGGAATAACTTATCTGACCCCCTCAGGGTTCGTACATTTGGTTATATCTTCCGTCTGCTTTCATGTTTCCAGGTCCAGGGGACCCCCTTTTTTAAAAATCTGTCTGGCTATAGTAATCCCTTCATCCCTTTGACCATTAATTGGAAAATTATGACATTTAGAAAGGACATTTTTCAAAACCATGGGAATCTTTGTATTTGGACCAGATGTTAAGAGAATTTTAAAAGAGGGATAAAACATCTGTAACAATGAATGGCAGAGTCATAGAAGAAAAGGGAACTTGGATAGCGTTTTAATGGAAGTGCTAATATTGTAAAGAGGTACAGAGGTAAGGTAGAGAGGCACATGTGGAGTTGCATTCTTTTTCTCCATCAATCCACTTCTCAGGTGTTGATTGTTTGTCTGCACTATGTCCAGTATTGTCTGGAGACTGGGGTTTTCATAGCCTTGTTTTAGAAGGAGGCAGATACACAGGTAATTGTAGTTTAGGATGATAAAGGCTATAACAGGAATAAGAATCAATGTACAATGGGGTCAGATAGGGATGAGAGAAAAGTGGGAAAAAATTCATAGAAGGCTCCTTAGAGGTGATGCTTAAGGGTTGGGATTAGCAGCAAGGAAACTCAACAACAACAACAACAACAACAACAAATGGCTGAAATTGCAGAGGTAAGAAATACAGGATGTTGGTCAGGATGGAGAGGAGGGCCTGGATTCCAGAAGTGGGTAAGGGAAGGATTGTCAAGACACTGACAAAATGAGGAGTGAGTTTTGGGAAGACGGAGGAGGAGGGAATGGTGGGTGTCCCTTGAGCTCTGAGTTGACTGTCTGAGTGATGGTGTAGTCAGTTATGAGAGGAAGTAGACACAAGGGAGACAGCTGATGAAGACAGATAACGAGGTCTGCTTTAGAGCAATTATACTGGCTTTTTAATGTAAATACCCCTATTTTGATGTAAGGGTCTAGATTGTTCACAGAGGTTGGGGAGAGGGTCTAGATTTGAGAGCCACCAGTTTTTAGAGACCATGTGAAATCACATGGGTCTGAAGAAAAGGGTCTGAGAATGTGTAGATGGAGAAAACAATGAACATTCAGAAGAGATTGGCGTGTACTTTCATTTGAGGAGAATGCTAGGTGTGAAGTAAATGCAGGGAGATTGGGGAGTTACAGAATCCAGGGAACAGAGGATGTCAGGAGATATTCCAGGAAAGGTCAGTGGTCACAAAGGCCATGGAGATGACTAGTTCCGTAAGCTCCCTGGATTTCACAAGCAGGAGGTGATCAGTGATATTGACCAGATTGATGACAGTAGAAGGGTATCGTCTTTGCTTCCCACTGTGGTAGTGTTGCTTTTCTGTCTGGGCATAGACTCCACATCGCGCGGTGGATGAGAGAGAAAATGGCTCTCCGTTCCTGTACCTCTTAGCTAAAAGTGAATGAGAGCTATGAATAGTAACTTCATATGGTGAGCGCAATTTATAACTGGAATATTTTAGTGTGTCCACATGAATTTCCTGCCCTGAGGAAATGTCTCTAGGTAAATTCTTTCAAAATTGCCCAGGTAGTTACATTGCCTTGAAAGCCCATTATTTAAGTCCTTTTTTCTTTTTTTCTTAGAAAGGGCTTTTGTTGGTTTAGCTGACACAGAAGTAGATTGAATGAACTTTCACTTAGTTTTAAAACCTGCTGACAGATAAAATTAATATTGCCTTTGTGTAAATAATAATTTTATCTAATGGACTTCATTTATTTTTATTGTTCCTCCAGGCGATCTGGAGCTAAACAAGGGGAAGAAGACAAATGTGTAATAACAATTCCCTTTGAAGAGAGATATAAAAGAAGGTCACTGGAGCCGAACCATTATTGAAATGTATAAAATAGTTTAATGTTTGCTTTTTTCCATTTTATATCATGAGGTCCTTTTATATAGCCATAAAATTCCATCTCCTCTGGGTTCACATGTGATGAAAATCTATGGGTAACAAAGCCAACTTCTTCAGTTACCTGAAGGTGGCAGTCAGTGGTGTTTCTGGAGTTAAGGGTGGCCCGTGTTTCAGTAACACATTCCTAAAGATGTTTCCCTAGTTCATTTATGACAAACTTCTTTCAGCTGAAACTTGGCAATCAAGACACATGGGTTCAAATAATATAAAAAAGATCTTGTTTCTTTGTAAGTGCACTATAAAAATTGAAGAGATGTGATATATTTGTTGGAACATCCTGATTCCCCTTATGGGCTATAAGAGGAAACCTTTAATTTCACTGTATTTCCCAAATAATAAAATGTTCAGTTATTGTTTTTGAAAAAGATTAGAAGAATCTATTTACTTGAACATTGCATTAACTTAAGTTTATTGTTTTATTGATTCTTCATTTAATTCTGTTTCCTGCACTGTACCTAGAATATCTGATACAACAGCAAGAAAAGAGCATAGATTCATTTAATACATTCCTTCTAGTCCTGAACACACCGGGGCTTTGATTCTCCTGGATTGTTTATTCCTGCTTCATTGAACACTCTAACTTGAACCTCTTTAAAGATCACGGTTTCTATATTCCCCCATTCAGGAGGATTTCTTCCTTCTTTGTTTCCAACAACTTTGCTTCTATTCCTACTTTTATTTCATAAATATAAAAAGAGGTTTTTCTTTGTTTGACGACTCTGAGTTGTGATCTGGGAGTGCTGGGGCTACCATCGTCTTCATCCTCACTCCTGTCTTAGAAAGCTGTACCTGGTCCACAGAAGAAATCCTTCAGTATGGCTGGATTAATATGGATTACGGACACCCTGGAGACACTGCCTGTTTTCATGCCTTAAGTGCATCCCTAATTATTTTCACTAGAGACAAGACTATGCTCCTGGTCTGGGAGTGATCAGGTCATGTGACCTTGTGACCACAAGTATGTGGTTTTAGAAGCTTGAGCAGGGAGCTCAGGCTGTAGAATATAAACAGCCAGAAGGTAGCAGGACCTGTCTTGATGTGGCCTGTCACGGCACTGTTCATCTCACATGCACTGTTTAATCTCTCTGAGCTACAAAGAGGGAAGAGAGACTAGGTGATTTCTCTTTCCTCGTTCACCTTCCAAATTCTGGGAGTCCTTGAGTCATTTCTTGTCTCAGATGTACCAAGGGCCTAAGCCACCTCACAGTGGGCTCACTCAGTGGCAGGGGATGGGTGGATTATAAATGGCCCGTAGGACACTAGTTCTTTTTTCTCGGATTCATTCAGGCAGCCAATTCAGCATGTTGGAGCACATACACTTGGCATTGGAACTATGTGTAGATTGTTTACAATGAAAGAGAGAAGCAACACTTAAGACTTAGAAACACAAAAGGTCTGGGTCTATCCAAGGCAGCCTTTCACATGGAAGCAGTGGTGTGGCAGGCACTCTACTGTCCCATCTGGGTTTCTGGAGAGGAGCTGCCGCTGCAGCTGGCGTCAGCCACCATGGTGTGACCATGGAAGACAGTGTGTACCTGGAGCAGTGGGAGGACTAGGCAGATGAGGGGCTCATGGCATAAGCAAGGGTGCAGATGTGGCTACTGAGTGTGCAAGGCTGCCTCTGAGGACCCTGGTGAGGCGAGAGGGACCACAGGGAAGGTCTTGCAGTGTGAGTAGTGGAGACAGATTAAGAAGAAACTAATTCTCAGCGATTCCTGGAAAAGCATGATTTTCTTTGAAAGGCAGAAGCTGAATCCTGGGTTCTTGAATAGGCAGCCGTATTTACTGGGCAGTAGCTGACAATCATGCACTGGACCCCATCTTTGGCTCTGACAGGATGTGTAGGGCCTGGCTTTGGGGTTGGTTGGTTTGCTGGAATGATTCTTTAGTAGTTCTGCTGCATTCAGTCTGGGAGGGGACTCCAGTTTCTGTGTGAGCAGTTCATCTGATCCCCTAAAACAGGGGTAAGAAATGGAAAGAACAAATGCAAAAACAAACATTTGAAAAGCATGTTCCAGCTGGGCATGGTGGCTCATGCCTGTAATCCCAGCACTTTGGGAGGCTGAGGTGGGAGGATCACGAGGTCAGGAATTCAAGACCAGCCTGACCAACATGGTGAAATCCTGCCTCTACTAAAAACACAAAAATTAGCCAGGTGTGGTGGTGTGTGCCTGTAATCCCAGCTACTCAGGAGGCTGAGGCAGGAGAATTGCTTGAACCCAGGAGGTGGAGGTTGCAGTGAGCCGAGATCGTGCCATTGCACTCCAGCCTGGGCAAGAGAACTAGACTATGTCTCAAAAAAAAAAAAAAAAAAAAAGCATATTCCAACTCTGCAAATCTTGGATGTTATGTTTTCTACATTATAACAAGCTGTAACTGTTCCTAATTAAGAGGCACACATGCAGCAATCGCCTCTAATACTAACTTCAGCCTTTTGGTACTAAGGATGGTCCTGCTGTGGCATGCATGGGGCAGGGCTTCCTGAGACATCTCTGAGGCCACCTCACTGGGTCAGCTTGCTCACCTGACTCCTTTGTCCTCTTGCCAAAGGAAGTCTCTAATGCCATCAAGTAGGGGATGGGCCCAGGAGGGGTTTGTGGGCTCTCTGGACTGTAACAACAGATTAGGCTATATCCATCTTTATGATAGGCCTATAGCTCAGAAGAAACTCAGCCTCCTCTGAAAAGTACATTAAGCTTATATTGGATCTGTATTTATTAATAACTGGTTAGACACTGTTCCTAAGCAAAATGCCTCATGGAAGCTTTTATTCCTTTGATTTCTTTTTTATCTGACAGCAATTTTTTTTTCCTAAAAGGAGCAGTTATTTTCTGTCCCCAAAGCCTATTCAGTTTCAGTTGTAGCGTGGGAGTGAATGAGAAATGTTATTTATTGCACAAACACTTCTATACAGCGTTGTACTTATTTAGATCAAGCTTATAGAGATATCCTCCTACATCAGAAAAATAAAAGGAAGTTTAGGGGTTTCAGGGGTTTTGAAGTAGAGGCACCAAAAATGCTTATATGTTGTCGCCCAAACTGGCTTTCTAGAATAAATCTTCATATTGGCAAAATCATTTGTTTCATATTAACTCACGTCATATATTTTTATTTTTCTAGAGTTGGTAGGATGATGTTAGAACAACTTTGATCCTTTGAAAATTCCTTCATAATGTATTTCCCAAATGTAGCACATAGTTAAAATTAACAGGAATTTCATATATTTTGAAATTTTGCCTGAATGACTCAACACAAATTTAGTTTGGTGTTTTAGATAAGCATATTTTGAATAATCTTTCAAGTCATGGCAGCTCATTTAACTTCCAAAGAGGGAAGTTATCTGTGCATGTATGCGTATGTATGTATGTATGTATCTCTCTATCTGCCTGCCTATCTATCTATCTATCTATCTATCTATCTATCTATCTATCTATCTATCTATCTATCTATCTATCTATCGTAGAGGTTCTCAACCAGGGCAATTTGGCAGTGTCTGGAGACAATTTTGGTTGGTGCAAAGTTGGCCATGGGAGGGGGGTGTTACTGGCTCTAGTAGGTACAGGCCAGGGATGCTGCTAAAGGCATAGAATAGCCCAGAACACAGAATTATATGACTAAAATGTCAATAGTGCTGAGCTTGAGCACTAAAAGCCCTGGTATAAATGTGTTCCTCCTACACCACTGAAAGGCAAGAGCTCCATGATTCAGTACAAGATGGACCTGCTGAGTCCAGGAAGGAGTTACCTGCTATTTAAAGCTGAGTCTATTTAGAGTAAAAGCCTCTTCAAGGAGTTAGCTTTCCATGGTAAGCTGCTCAAAAAAGCCCACGTCTCTACATGAAGACTATAAATGCCCTTTCCTGTCACCTTACCATAATGACAGTTTACAGTACCTTTAGTTTAAGAAAAAAGGTAATATGTTACAGTCTGAAAATTATAAACCTCAAAAAATTACCTGTTCTCATTAAATGTTCTTTCCTAACATGACCAACATGTCATTTCAGCTCATCACCCTCGAACTACGTGTTCCATTTTAGCTGCTCGTTCTCTGTATGTGTCATTTCCCCTCTTCTCTAATTGTCGCTTTCCAAATCCCAAGGAAAGAGCATTTCAGACACTTGTGTTATTTTTCTCTTCCTTTCATTCAGGAGGCAAAGATGTTAGGGCTTCTAACGTCACATGTCTTAAGATCAGAGTGGGCGGCATATTGTAAATAAAGGACAGTTTCAGTCACAAGCAGGTCTGGATGATGCCCTTCATCAGTAGCAGAAGGGGAATATATGTTGGCTTAGATGTGCCCGTTGAAAAACTGTGTGTAAGAAAAGAATGTGCTCTTAGTCCCTAGCTGATTTGCACTCATTCTTGGAGGTAATGGCAGGACAGTGCTCCAATCCATCTCCATGATGGCTTGCTGCTCTGTGAGAGTGTACTTATCAGTGATATGGCTCTGGGTGGCTGTTGGGTGCCAGGCATGGGTGTGAGTGCTTGGCATCATGCTTACTACAGAGCTAGCATGTATTAAGGGTTGATTGCCACTTCATCATCCTTCTCTTTTTATCTTCATCATTGCTGATCTGTTTTGATGTGTGATTGTGATAATTTACCTGAACTGGCATGGGTGCCCCAAACCTCCTTGCTTTTAACAGGATGAAATCACATCTAAAGCACCTCTAACAAGTGTTTATTTTAAAATACATAATTTGATAATATTTCATATCTTAAGTCTTAGGTCAGGAGGCTCAGAAAAGATAGGCTACTTCATCTGGTTACCTTTAGACTGGAGTTCTAAAGCATACTCCAGTGTTGCACACTGTAATTCCTTTTCAAAAGTGAATCTCATACTTTTAATGTTATAACCCAGGGTCAATGAACATTTGCTCATCCATTGTCCATTACTGTGCTCTGTGCTTGGGCAGGGATTGTGGGCTGGTGGATAGATGAGCCTCTGGCTCTCCGTTTTCCTCCCTAGCCCATCCTCCACCTTCATGCTCAGCATCTCTTGTTCCTACAGAAGCTATACTCTTCCCTTGTGTTGATATGCAGTCCCATTACCTATTTCTCTGCCCAACCTGAATGTTTTGGTCAATGGGAATGTTGTACAATTCCTTCCATTCTTAAGGACCCCAACCTTCTGCCTGCTCTGAAGTTCTTGGTCCTGGTGAGTCTGTACTTGGCTTCCTTATATCAGCTCCATGGTTGCTGCTTGTGGATGCAGTAGGCCTTACCTCATGCTGCTTGGTTCCTTTGCAGATTCTTACATGCTGGGTATGCAGTTGTCACTCAGTAAATATTGAGGGAATGAGAGACTCTAAACTCAGCTGGACCTTCAGGTTTCTGGTCAGGTTTATTTATATTGAACCAACCTCTATGAAATTAACCCATAATTTTTCTACTCTTCAATTTCAAAATTTAAATTACCATGTCTTATTTTTCCTCCCCATTTGGTTGACTCAAAAAATACAGACTGTGAAATTTGATACACCCTCAAATCTATGTTTTCTTTGTCTTGAAATCTCACCATTTGTTCAGGTAGTAAGCACTCCTTTTTAAAGAAGGCCTCTTTCCTTTATTTCACTTTCTTTACTGGGACCCTAATAGCTTCCCACCCCAGTTTTCTCTGGATTTTCTTCCAATTCCTCTCTCTTTTATGTATATATTTATTAATTACTATTTTTATTATTTAGAGACAAAGTCTTGCTCTGTTGCCTAGGCAGGAGTCCAGTGGCACCTTCTCAGCTCACTGCAGCCTTGAGCTTCTGGGCTAATGCAATCCTCCTGCTTCAGCCACCCAAGTAGCTAAGACTACAGACACACACTACTACGCCTGGCCAATTTTTATTTTTATTTTTTGTATAGACAAAATCTCATTATATTTCCCAGGCTGGTCTCGAACTCCTGACCTCAGGTGATCCACCTGCCTCAGCCTCCCAGAGTGCTGGGATTACAGGCATGAGCCACCATGCCCGGCCAAGTGTCTTAAACTTAATGTGCGCGCGCGCACACACACACACACACACACACGATTCTAATATCATCTAAACAAAATCCCTCTGTTGATTATCCTATTAAAATGAATGGCATCACGATCCTTGAAGTGACTTACATTATCTGTCTTAAGTCCATCGGTGTCTCTTTGCTCTGTGTTCCCAAAATTTAGCAGATTATAACAACCACTCTTTTATTACATTTTGCATTTGTGGGGTCAGGAATTTGGGCAGTGCTCAACTGAGAGATTCTTTTGCTCTCATAGTATCTACTGAAATTACTCAATGGGTTTCAACTTCACTCATGGCTGGAGAGTTGGGCTCACGTGTGATCCAAAAACTGGAGCACCTGAACGTGTTCTCTCTAGCATGGCCATCTCAGTGTATTTGGACTTCTGACCTAGTGTCTCAGTGTCTTAAAGAATGTGTTCTAAGCTGCAGGATGTAGCAATTGCCAGGCTTTTAGGGCCTGGGCTTGGAAACTAGCACAAGATGACTTCTGTTGTATTCAAATGAGCAGAGCAGTCACTGCACCAACCCAGATTCTAGGTGGCGAACATAGCTCCACCTCTCAGTACGAGGAATGCCAGAATCTGTGGCCATCTTTAATTTGCCATAGTTTCCTTTACCCACAGTCGTCGTGTACTGTGTTTGCCTTTTTATTCCCATTGACACCACCAAAGTCACTGCTTCATTTATTTCTCTTCTTAACAATTGTAATGGCTTCAAATTGACTTCTCCATTTCTATGCTCTCATCTGCCTAATTTCCTAGGTACACTATAGTGATAATGGCCTTATTAATATTAATAAGATCTTCTAACATTAGTATACTATGGTAGCTTGTCGCCTAAAAATAAAGACCTCACACCTTAGTGTAGTTTGCCTTCTAAATCTTAACCTACTCTGTAAGCTCTTCCCAATGCTTCCCTTTAAATTTCCTGGATCGAGTATGGCACACCATTCCTAAAACATGTTGCATACCTCTTCCTCTTGCCCCTCCAATGTGCCTTTTCATTCTCTTCCCTGGGGATGGAATGTCATTCTAGAAACCTCCATCTGTTGAAATCCTCCTTATCCTCCAGCATTACACTCAGATTTGAGCCCCTCCATGGACCCGTCATAGACCCTTCTCTGTAGCAATCGCACTCTCCCTTGACTCCCACAGCACTCCCGTTCTTTTTAAGATTTGCTAACAGCTTGGATCATAGTTATTTTTACAGGCTTATATTACTTTAATGCTTGTTAATCATTTAAATTGTTCATAATCTTTAAAGTTTCCCGGCATAGTACTTTTATTTCACCCAGTAGGTGCTCGATATAGATTTTATTTGATTCACACTTGATCTCTAGCCAGATATTTTGCAGGCAGATTATCTACAATTTTAAAAGGTTATCCTGCATCACAAAATACAGAATTTAGCAAATCGTGATGATTTTTTAAAGTTGTGTAGCATAATATTCATCAGTTTATTGGTAAAAGACAACGGCCATGGCCTTCTTAAAAATAAGTCTTTTAAATGTTAAAAAGGGATGGGCAGGTATTTGTAGGGTTTCCACGTATAGACCTGTGTTTGCGCAAAGGGTTAGGACAGGTGGCCAAGGGAAATCCAGCCAATCCCATCTATTAATCTACATTCCTTAGGAGTGAGTGTGATGACAGTACTGCTTAAGCTTGAGCATTTCTCATTTAAAACAAATGGGCTATATCATGCAATTATTGGGAGAATGAGAGGTCTGTATTGAGATACACACACTCACGCATGTATTCATACAGGCTGGGATATGACGTAGACAAAATATGCTGGTCTGAGCCCTCCAAGCTCTCCTCTAGCTCAACAAAGTGTAACCTTAATGTTAGTGAGGGAGTTTTACCAGAAGACCACCCACCGGAAAATGAACTCATGGTCGTCCGATTCTTCTCTTTTGTGTATTTTAGGCACTTTCCACACATGAGGGGAAGAAGAGCTTCTGTTTAGAAGACACGAGCCCAGAGTGAGAGGCCCCTTGCCCACCATGAAGGGAACCTGTGTTATAGCATGGCTGTTCTCAAGCCTGGGGCTATGGAGACTCGCCCGCCCAGAGGCGCAGGGTACGACTCAGTGCCAGAGAGCTGAGCACCCAGTCATCTCCTATAAAGGTAAGGGACCAGCAAGCACTGAATGCAAAGCTGTCATCTAAAGGCACATTCTGTATTTAGTGATAGAAGATAATAGAGCATCACAAATGCTGTATAATCCAGTGATTCTGGTTTTAGACATAGTTTAAAATAAAGGTAAAAATACAAAAACCTCTATCATTAGAATTTCATATCCAGAAACTGATTGCTACCTTAAGAAGGATCTAAGACAGGGATTACCAAGGTAAAAATCTCATTGTTTCTGTTCACCTTTATTTAACAGGTACTGCAGGCCTCCTAAGTGTTTGAACCAAAGGATAAAAATGTGACCATAAAAATAACAACAAAACTAAGGAAAGCCTAAAATTTTTCACTATGACATTTTCCTGCAATGCGTTAGTCTTGCCACAAACTTACCCCTTTGTTTCTATCTAGCATTGCATGGCAGCAGAATTGTTTTAATGCCCCACGTATCTCTATGGATTGGTGGGATTACATAATTAATCTGTATATCCACTCATTTATTCTTTTATTCATTGAAATTTATTTAAGGTCCTTCACATCCGGGCACTCAAGCATTCAGAGTGGAAAAGAAAATAGACTTTGTCCCTGTCCTCAAGGAATTATATTATCAGGCTAAATATGATGAATCAGACATTGTATTTCAGTAATTCATGCAACAAGTGGTTTTATATTTTGTTGCTTTTAAAACTTATATCAAACACTTTCAAATATCTATAGAATTAGAAAGAATAGTCTAAAAAGCATTCATGGCCCATCCCCATCCTTTTTCATCTCAATTTCCACTCATGCTTCATCTCACATCCACTAAATTATTTTGGAGGAAATTTTAAAAAAATCAAATAATTTTATCCATCAGATTTCAGTTTATAATGCTCAAAGATAAGAAATTCAGTACCATTATCACAACAAACAAACAAACAAACAATAAATGATTTCATGACATCATCAAGCACCCAGTGGGCATTGAGAGATCTTTCATGGGTTCATAAATACTTAGGCATCTTTTGACCAGTTAAGTCAAATCAGGATTTAAGTGAATTCCACCCACTGCCATTGGTTGGTGTATTTCTTGAGTCTCTTTTAATATTTTACTTTTATTTCATACCCTTTGCAAATTACAGAAACCAAGTTCTTTGTCCTGGACAGTTTCCCACAGTCTGGAGTTTGCTCATCGCATTCTGATTGTGTGGTTCAAATATTCCTCTTTCCAAAGAGGTCTGTAAATTCCTAGTAATCTCAAGACACCTGCTGAGATCCAAGTTTGGATGTTTTTGTCTTGACTATATCATGGGTAGTGCTGTGTACTTCCTTCAGGAGGCAGAGCATATCCCGCTGGGAAATGATCAGTCATTGATGATCAGTGCCTCAATCTACTGATTCACCCATGGGCACACAACTGGGATTTTCTCATTTTATTATTTTGCTTGTTCAGTGGTTAGAATACTTCTATATAAACTGCATTTCCTTCATCAACTATTTGAATATCTTGAAGGTACACTTTATGCAGGAAAGTCAAAATAAATGGTCCCCACCCCCCACCAATTTATACTTTTATTTTTTAAAAATATACAAATATGTTGGTTCTTTAATATCCCAGAGGTCATTCATTTGTCATCCAAAGAGGATGGATAAGATGTTATATTTGCCTTTTTCTTATTTTGATTATTAGAATTATTATTAACACATGAATTTTTACATATTTGATGTATTTTAATCCATGTAGCTTACATCCTTGTACACGGTGAAACGGTAGCATTTTAAGCCCAGGGTAACCTCTTGAGAGTGGCTTCTGGATTCTTCTGACTCCATCCAAGTCATCTTTGAGAGCTTCTTTGCTCTCTGGGTGTCAAGATGTTCCTATTCCTTTTACCTATTTCTTTCCATAGTTCTGGGAATCGCTCATTTCTGGATGCTTTGAGCACCAAACGTGCCCACAGGTCTTCTCAGTGGACAGTGCTAAGAAAAGCATTTTAAAAATATTCCATGAACTTCTCCTGGTACTTACAATTCATCTCCAGGACTCTAGGGTCCTTGTCAACCTTTCCCATCTCAGTGTTTATTTCTTCCTTGCACAAAATCTCAAGTCTCTGCAGACCAACCTAATTATTTATTTGCCTTTTTCCTTTAGTACACACTCAGTCATTTTAGAATAACAGCTCCATGCAACCCTAGTTGTTTTTGATTATTGAAAAATCTGTAAAATGACTTTTTTCTCTCTGTTTTTTTTTTTTTTTGGTCCTCACAGTAAATATTTCACTGGAAAATTCTAGCAAAATTACTGCTTTAAAATCAGTAGAAATAATTTCTTTCTGTGTGGTTGTGGCACCAACCCAAGACCCAGTTACTATCATTTGTTTAATTTTTCTATTGATTTTTAGAAATTCTTAAAATTGACATTAAGTTTTTATGCAGTGTTTCAAAGTCAAATTATTGAAGCAAAAGGTGTTCAAAGGAATCTGACTTCACTTCCTCTTTTCTTGATCCTATTCTAGAGCTCTTTATGCATTTAGCTATTTACCTATATTTTATGGGTTAGGCTACTTTTGTAATAGAAGCAAAGAAACACACACACACACACAAATATATATTTATATTATCTTTTCTTAGATGAAAGGTGGCTGTTATATAGACTTGTCTCTGTGTAGCATTATTTTAACCTAATGGTATATGCTGGAGCCTACTCTCTAGAAGAGTGTAGAGATTTATGTCATTCTTTTTTTTTTTTTTTTTGTAGCTACATAGCTTCCCCTATGTGATGAGACCTAACCTAATCAAAAACTCCTTATTGAGAGATGCTTAGGTTATTTCCTGTCATTTGTGACCATGGATAGTGTTTCAGTGAGTAGTGCCTCCTGTAAACATTATTTAATATTTTTGCAAGTGTACCGTTGAATGAGATTATTAGAATTGGGATTTCTGAGCCAAAGGGTGAATGCATATGTGGTTTTGGAAATGTTGCCCAATTCTCTTTCATAGAGGTTGCGCCACTTTGCATTCTAGTTGCCCTGGATATGAATACCTGTTTCTCTGCCGCCTTTCCTGCAGAGTACACCATCAGGCTTTGGGATTTGGACAAAACTCAATGCATAAATGGCATCTCAGTGTATTTTTATTTGCATGTTTTTAATTCGGAGTGAACATTCAATGAACATTTAGGAGAAGCCTGTTGTGTACAGGGTCTTTGCTAGATATTGAGGAGATCAAGAAGATGCTCAGTTCCTATTAAAAGGGTTTAGACTATTTCTAGCAATGGGAACCAAAAGGGCCATTGCATAACATTCTGTGAAGGGTCCTAACAGGTGCCTGCCTGTGTTGGGTGCTGCAGAGCCTAGGAGAGGGGGCTCTCAGCCCACATCCTGGGCTGTAGGATGGTGGTTGAGGAAGGTTTCTAGGATGAAGCCATGCCAGAGTTGCATCCCAAGTGATTGTTAGAAGGTGTTTACAAAACTTGTGAAAGGAGAAGTTTCCATGGAGAGGAAAAGAGCAAGTGATAAGCTCTGAAGTGAGAGAGGAAACACTGCAGGTCCTGGCAAGCCTCACGTACAGGAAGTCAGGACATCTTATTTTAAGATATGGAGGAGGAGGTAGAGGGCATGAGGCTCACATGGCAAGTGGGGATTCAGAGGTGCCTGGCATTGGAAGGCATATAAACAAGTTTATCCTCTATCTGGAGGATGACAACATGCTGTCAGGAACAGCCCATTCTGAGGCTGCTATTGAGACCAATGGGAGGAGGAACTGCATTAAGGGAAGGGAGGCAGAAATGTAGAGGAGAGGTGGATTCTGGAAATTGGAAAGGAGTGTGGTTGAGGATTCAGTAGATGCAGAGCAGGAGCAAGGAGAAAGCCCTGACTGCAATCCCCACATTCTTGGCTGTTGATTCCATATAGAATGAAGAAGAGAAAGCAGATATGAGCGGTGTGGTGATTTTAGATGGAAAAGGCTGAGTTCCTGTGAGCCACCAGATGGAATTATCTAGTTGAGAGCAAGCTTTCCTGAGAACCAAGAAAGGGTATATTTTCAAGAGGGCGGTGTCCAGCAGAGTGTCAGATACTGCAGAGTGTTCAAGGCAGGTGTGTGCCAGAAGGAAGAGTGACACACTTATCCTGGTTTTCCTGGCACTTTCCTGGTTGCTTCTGTTCTGGAAAAGCCAGGACAATTGGTCACTCTGAGAAATTCTGTCAGCAGCACTGTATTAGCTGCCTAGGGCTGCTGTAACAAATTACTACACACTAGATGGCTTAAAACAACCTAATTGTCTCTTCTCACATTTCTGAAGACCAGAGTCCAAAATTACGGTGTTTGCAGGTCTGTGTTCTCTCTGAAGGCTCTAGAGAAGAACCATTCTCTGCTTCCTCCTAGCTTCTCATGGTTGTCAGCAATGTTTGGTATTTCTTGGCTCGTGGATGCATCACTCCAGTCTGTTAGTCTGTAGTCTCATGGTATCCTCCCTCTGTGTCCCTGTCTTTTTGTCTTCTCTTTTTATAAGGACATAAGTCATGTTGAACTTAGGGCAAACCCTAATCCAGTATGACCTCATCTTAAACAATTCATCTGCAAAGGTGCTGTTTCCAAATATGGTCACATTCAGAAGTACCTGTGGTTAGGACTTCAGTATATCTTCTGGGAGGACACATAAAAGGCAGCATTTATCAGAGCAGTTTCAGCGCAGGGTTGGGGGAAGAAACCAGATGGTGATGTGTGTGGGGATACATAGAAGGTTAGGGATGATATGATAGATATAAAAGGAGAGAAGAACTCATGTCAGCCATGCAGGGACATAGGGCAGGGAACAACTTTTAAAAGAGCATGACTTAACCATCCTCAAATGGTGATGGGCAAGAATGAGGTGAAGGAAGAGGCTACAGAGAGAGGAGGGGGGAGATGATTGTTTAAGCAGAGACCCCGGTGCTGTAGGAGGGGATAGCAACTGGGAACAGGTGCTCAGTTAAGTTATAGGAAGCCAACTCCACCTCCAGTGAGCCTGGAGGGCAGGAGGCCAAAGCACCCAGGATGCAGGAAAGCTGGTGGGTGGGGGTGGATGCAGGAGAGGAAGGAGTTCCTGAGGATCTCTGTCTTGGCTGAAGAGGAGTAGGTAGGTCCCAGGCCAAGAGAACAGGGCCTTAGAAAGGAAGTGCTTCTCTGAGGAGAGAATAAAACTATTTTTCACACACACACACAAAATGTCGTGTGATGTTATGGGCCCACTCAGGCCTTGAAATGGCTGATGTTACAGCTGAACAAGTGGCCTCCGCGACTCCCCGTGAACACTTTTTTGTAAGGCACTATTCCAAGAAACTTAGAGAAAGCAGGATGAAACATTGACTGGGGGAAATAAAGGAAGAACCAGATAATCTTGATTAAAATCCTGATTTCCATGCATGTTTAAAATGTCATGATTTAATATTATGCACTGGAGGCATTCTGCACAGGATGCTACTGATGAAGGACTGGATGCTAACAGAATGGCTTCATGGAACTTAGCATGTTCTGTCACAGTCTTGATCTGATTTACCTGGCTAGGCAGAAGATGCTGGTATAATCTTTTTTTTTCCAGCGTCTCTGAAGTATTTGCCACTGCAGGCTCCTCCTGTCTAGTGGAGTTCATTGCACAACACACTTTTACAACTTGCTGTGTTTGCAAGGTTACTTGCTTGACTGTATTTTCTGGAGTATTTATCCCTGATTGTGCAGTGGCTGCTAAAACACCCTGACCCATTACAGACGCACTGTTCACACATATGTCCTTGTCATTTGCTCAAACGTCTATTCCAATAAAGACGGAAAAAAATCGTGACCCTTCAAGACAGCGTGTTTCTCAGCATGCTTACTGATTCTCAAAACCATCTCTGAAATTAGTTTTAAATGTTTAATGTCTACTTAAGGCGATGTGCCATATTCTGCTTTTGTTTGTTTATTGATTAAAGTTTACTCAGTATGCTGGCTATTTAGAGAGCAAGCTCCTGTTATAGGAATTGGTCTGTGGGAAGCGATTTCACATTATTCACAAAGAAAGACCACCAGTGATGTGAGTCATGCTGTACTTTGCTTGGGTCCTTCATATGGCTGATTTGGAGGCCTTTCTTCAGGCTGTTAGCTGGCAGCATTTAGCATTAATGCCTAAGATTACTCCTGCCTGCAGAATCAGGCAGGGCCCTATTGATTTCCATTCCCAGGTCCCAGCGATCTTTATCTTTAACTCCTTGATGTTCCTGTAGAGTGCCCTCCTACTTATGGGTTTATTGATTGGCCTGAGAATTGTTCTGAAACTCATGGAAGAGCTGCATGGACTCATGATAGAGGATTTGCAACATTTAGCTCCAGTGCCTTGGGAAAGGCATGGAGGGAATTGAGATGACTGCTCCAGCTTGGGCCATCCCCGGGACTGGGCTGGGGGTTGCACTTGGTTTTCTGCTGCTTCCCTAAGGATCTTGGGTTTTCACAGCTGCCTTTATCCCCATATATAGTCTTAGGTGATTGAAAAAGCAGTGACTGAAAGTGACCAATTAGGATTTTAAACTTGGGTTTTATTCCTGTATCACAGTATGAATGATTATTTTTTCATGGATCCTATATTTTCCTTTCAAAACATATCATTATATGACGTTATATTTATGTGTGTGTTGCACGCACTGCTTTGTGAAATGTTGACAGGAAGAATATGTGATAGGTTTTGTAACTCTGAGTTGGCTCTTTTTCGCATTCACTCACTGTGCCCCCAGCCCCTCTCCCCGTCTAACGAAGCTCTTTCTGCCCTTCTCGAATGTGGCCATGTGTACATTACATGTTGTCATCATAACTGCCTTTCTTACCTGTTTTCCGGCCTCCTGTCACTCTTCCCTTCACCCCTGTGCTGTCCTGTGGGCCACTGGCATTGTTCAACCTGCCATCTGCTTCTCCTGTGGCTGGAGAAGGCGTAACGTGGGCAGTGTCAAGCACAACAAACTGTAACCTCTCAGAAAATGAGGGAATGCTGGATGAGTGAAGGAGATGTTTCTGTGCTAGGCTCCATGTGTGTCCACAGCTCCATGTGTGTGACATGGCTCCACGCATGTGTGTCTCATGGCTCCATGCATGTGCCGTGGTCCCATGGGTCTCTCACAGCTACATGCATGTCTCATGGCTCCATGCTTGTCTGTGATTCCATGCAGATCCCACAGCTCCAGGCATATCCATGTCTTTATGTGTGTCCATGTATCCCCGCATATCCCCATCCCTCCATGTGTGTCCACAGTTCCAGGCATGTTTGCAACTCCATGTATGTATGTCCCATGGCTCCATGTGTGTCCCATGGTTCCACACATATCCCATGGTTCCACGCACGTCCACATATCCTTTCTTGCCCCAGGGCTCCATGCGTGTCCCACAGTTCCATGTGTGTCCATGGCTCCATGAGTATCCCATGGCTCCATGCATGTCTCATGATGCTCTGTTTCCTCTCTGGGTTTTGGCTGTCTGGTGTCTAATGCACCAAGCAGTTGTGTGGAGTCATGGTACTGGCTGAGTTTAGCCTCTTCATTAGGATACAGCAACCTCATTGTCACAGGAAGGGCTGCAGTAGAGGATTCCTTGAGTCCCTCTGAGATTCCAGAGGTTTCTGAGTCTGAATATATATATCTTGGGTAAAATTGCTTCCAGTATCTCTCTGTTCATCTAGTCTCAGATCTACCACTCTGACCTTTAGAAATCATAAATGTGTGTGATTGCATGATAATGTCCTACTTTCTCCAAGGAGGAATTAAGAACATTTATTTTAATTAGAAACAGATAGCATGACATTATTTTTAATATTTAGTTTTAATATTTTCATATGAATCTGATTAACGTATAGGAAGACACTGCTAATTGTTGAAAACTCTCTTGAACTCAGCATTTTCTCTGTAAACTAAAATTTACATAAACCAAGTGTGATCTTCACTTGTTTTACTATAGAATATGACTTATCCTCCTAAGAGTTTACTTGGGGAGGAAACGTGTTGTTATGGATCCTTAAATATCCTTTGTTCCGTGAATAATTTGTCTTTTCATTGTCATGCACATGACTGGATGTTTTATGTGATGTAATGTCAAAATCATATTGGCAAAATATTCTAATCTATTTGCAAAGGAACCAGCTAAGGTATAACCACATTGCCTGCTTTTTACATTAAAAAATGCATTTGGGGATACATTTCTGATTTTAAAGTCTGTTGTCAGTTTTCTATCTGGAGAAATGAAATATTTTTAAAAAAACACTTTTCAATCCTGTAATCTAGGTATGTAATGATTATTCAGGAGTGCCCAGAGATATTAGGAGAAAATGCTGCATGTAACCACTCTAAGTTATTAACAAAGAGAATTGGTTTTAATATGTAGACTGGGCTTTAATGTTGTTATTGATCTTTGGGTCCCTGTTGTGCATTTTTATAAGCAATAATTAGACTCTGATGAAAATGGTTTATTGAGTTTTGAAAGTTATTAATAACTTTCATGTTAGTTTTGCATTCTAGGGCCACTAATTAAATAATTTTTTAAGATTGAATATTTATATTTTATCTTCAGGTAAAATTTCAGTTGTTTTTTGGTTGATTTGTCTCAACAGGGAGATAGTTTTTATTATTTTAAGTCTTTGAGTGGACTGCTTTATAAGTAAAGTTGTGCAATGTGACTGAGTTAAAACTGGGAATAAGAATTTGTAAAGTGAGAATCCTGATTTAAAAGAGTGTTTCCATTTGGCCTCAAATGGTACGTTATTGTATTTTATTTATCTTTAAGTATATTCTAATCTTTCTAAACATTAAATAGGCAATTCATCTATTTCTCATACTGAAGGTAGATAAAAATCCCTATCTTATGTACAGAGGAAGAGTTGGAGATTAAATGTGGGGTGAGTAACGTTTTAATTAGGCAGTATTTTTCTTGGATTATGTCCTCCTGTCTTCTCTTTATATCAAAACAAGGTAAGCCACCTTGGTTACATTTGGGAGACAAAGCTTATGCCATCTGCAGCGGACAGCAATGGTGATATCTCTCTGTTACCAGCACAACAACAACAAAAGAGTGCATTAAGGTTTCCAAATATTATTTAATTTAGTTTTTAATTTAATCAACACTTTAAATTTGTATTTTCTTGAATCTTTTTTATGATTGACTAAAGAGGGGCTGGGAGGTAATCTCTAGCTTTAGGTGGAATTATTCTTTATCTTTTGCTCTCCCAATTCCTTCATATGACCCAGGGGCAAGTCTAATCACACATGTTCCATGAGTGAGACAGTGTTCTTATTCACAATGAAGGGCCCTGCCAGACTCATCCTGTCATCCACAGTGATGTTGTGTGCTAAAGCACCAAAACGAATGGATTCCTCTAATCCCCACTGTAAAAAGTCGGGGTAACAATATTTGACCCATCCTACCCTGAAAATACATCTGGGTATGCCTTAGAGAGGCTCTGAACCCTGTTAACTAAAATCAATGAAGCAAGACCCTGACGCCAGGAACAGCTGAGCAGAGTGCTCATGGCAGCTCTCAGAGGTGATTAATGATTGTCATTTTCATTTGTATGTTTGATTTTTTTGTGCCACTCAATTCTCTGGCTTCAGCACAGAGCATTACTTATTTAAAGATGAAAGCAGAGGTCCAGTTCATTAATAATTTATTCAATATTTATTAAGTGCTTATTATGTGCCAGAAATTGTTTTAGTTACTAGGGTTACCCCAGAAAGTAAAACAGAAATAAATCCTGGCCCACACTGAGTTTACATTTTATTAGGAGAATCAGATAATAATAAGATATAGACATGTAGTATAATTGGTTACATAGTGATAGGGTTGAGGAAAAATAAAAGGCAGGGAATGGGTTAAGTGAAAGAAGGGGTTCGCAACTTTCATCATGATAACGAGGTATGCTTCTAAGCTCCACTGCTGCCTTTTCTTTTTAGTTTGTTCTGCAGGGAAATGCTGGAAGACCTACACTACAAGAACTCAAAACAATGATGTAACTGCATGAGGGAAACTATAAGGCAATGAACAGAAAGCAGAGATCAGAAATAGGCCCACATATACATATATATTGTCAATTAACTTTTAATGAAGAGGCTATGGTAAATCAATGAGGAAATGATAGTCTTCAACAAGTAGTACTGGAAAAATTGTACATCTCTCTGCAAAAAGTAAACTCTAAATATTGCTTCACACAATATACAATTAACTGATAGGGATGATAGACCTAAGGTTAAGAGCAAAAATTTAAAAACCTGTGGAAGAAAACATATAAGAAACATTTCCAAAAGTTTGGATTAGGAAAGATTTTTTATTTTTTTATTTTTATTTTTATTTTTTTGAGACAGAGTCTTGCTCTGTCACCCTGGCTGGAGTGCAGTGGCCGGATCTCGGCTCACTGCAAGCTCCGCCTCCTGGGTTTACGCCATTCTCCTGCCTCAGCCTCCCGAGTAGCTGGGACTACAGGCGCCCGCCACCTCGCCTGGCTAGTTTTTTGTATTTTTTAGTAGAGACGGGGTTTCACCATGTTAGCCAGGATGGTCTCGATCTCCTGACCTTGTGATCCGCCCATCTTGGCCTCCCAAAGTGCTGGGATTACAGGCTTGAGCCACCGCACCCGGCCTAGATTTTTAGCTAGAATATGAAAAGCACATACCAGAAAATTTGATAAATTGGACCACATTCAAAATGGAAAGCATTTTCTCTTCGAAGACACCATTAAGAAAATGGATAAGCAAGCCATACACTGTGTGGGAATATATGTGAAATATTTGATATACATGCACACACAGAGAGCAATACACACATTTACCATATGTATATGTGGTCTTGTGCCCAGCATATATAAAGTCTTAAACTTAAGAAAACAATCTAATTTTTAAAAAATGGACTACAGATTTAGACATACAACTGCATTGTGAGATACCTCCACACACACTGTAGACTGACTAAAATTAGAAAGGCTGACAATACCAAGTGTTGGCAAGGATATGGTACAACTGGACCACTTGTGTTTTTGTTAATAATGCAGGATGATGATGCATGATAATTCAGCCACTTTGGAAATGTGACATTTCTTCAAAAGTTACACATACACTTACAGTAAGTCCCAGAAAATCCACTCCTAGGTATTTTCCCAAGAGTAATATAATATTGAATAATGTCTACAGAAAGATTGTATCCAAGGGTTTATAGAAGCTTTATTCTTAAAAACTCCAAACTGGAAACAACCCAAAAGTTCATCAATGGAAATGGACAAATTAATTATGTAAAATGGAGAACTATTGGCTAATAAAAAGGAAATAAACTACAAATACAGAGACCGAGCTGGATGAATCTCAGAGTATCATGCTAAATGAAAGATTCTAGATACAAAAGACTATGTATTCATTATCTCATTAGGTGACATTCTATGGAAGATAGAACTGTAGCAGCAGAATACCTATTAATGGCTGCCTGGATACAGGGTCAAGGAGGAAATTGACTGCAAGGTATATGAGAGATTATTTGAGTTGCTGCAAATATTTTATATCAAGATGAAGAGGTGGCGACAGGTTTTATACATTTGTTAAAAGTCATTAAATTTTACATTTAAATGAGTAAATATTATTCTATCTAAATGGCACCTCTATGAAGCTAATTTTAAAAATTATGTTAGTCCCAACTCAAATGAAGATTCATAAACTTGTCAAGAGTGTCGAATCTAGCAATCATATTGCTTTAGAAATAGCCTGAGTTTGTTAAGATACAAAGTCACATCTTCTTGAGCATCAAGTCCAAGCATTATGTGAGAACTTTACGATGCGAAAGATAATTCTGAATAATGTATTATGTAAGATTTAATGAGACCTAGGTGTGTGTATGTATGTGTACATGTTTCAGCAGAATACTTAAAATCCAAGATTATCTTTAATGAAAATCCACCATAGACTGTGATTTAGTCCATTTTGCATTACTGTAAAGGAATACCTGAGAGTGGGTAATTTATAAAGACAAGAGGTTTATTTGGCTAACAGTTCTGCAGGCTGTACAAGCATGGCAACAACATCTGCTTGACTTCTGGTGAGGCCTCAGGAAGCTTTTACTCATGGCAGAAGGTGAAGGGGGTGTGGGCATATCACATGCCAAGAGTTGGGAGCAAGAGAGACAGGGCAGATGTCCCAGACTCTTTTTTAACAACCTAGATGTTACATGAACTCATTACGGCAAAGAGGGCACCAAATCATTCATGAGGGGTCTTCCCCCATGTCCCAAACACAGCTCACTAGGCCCCACCTTCAACATTGGTGATCACATGCCAACATGAGATTTGGAGAGAAGAAACAACCAGACTATATCAGACCATTTTATCAGTAAAGTTTTCCTCCCAAAGTTATTTTAAGGGCTAAGTTCATGTTAACTTGGCATAAGAAAGCTAATTTATTTAACTCCCAAAGGCAGTCTTTGGAGGAAAATTTCCGATGTATGCATGCTTTCAGAAGGTGCCATCACATTTGAGAATTGTTGATTTTCAGATGCTTTTGAATTTAAGTGATAAAAATACTTTTTGGAATTAATAGATATTATATTACCATGCAGAGGAAATGAGAGAGATACATATTTAGCCTGAGTAGCTTTTGTAGTAATGCATGCAATTCTTCTTTTACTCTTTCAGGGTGAGTTTTCTATAGGTGATCCTTCCCTTCTTCCTGTTCCTATAATTAGAAACAGAACAATAAGCGAACTCATGGCTATAAAGCAGTGCTGACCAATAGAACTTTCTATGATAATAGAAATGCTCATATTCTGTACTGACAAATATGGTAGCCATTAGCCATGTATAGCTGTTGAGAATTGAAATGTTACTTCTAAAGTAATAAATTTTAATTGTATTTAATTTTAATTAGTTAAATGTAGTCATCTATTGCCAGTGTCTACCAAATTGGATAGCACAATTATAGACCTTTGCCTTCCAGCACTACTTAATGAATATCGATGTAGGCTGTTCTACTCAGAGACTCATGTGCCTTGACCTCCTCTCTGAGTCAAATTTTTTGGAAAGCATCATGGTTCATGTTTAAAGAATACTAGACTGGGAAAGGAAACCTGTGCAATTGTTGCGACTCTGCTGTTAACTGCTTCTTTGATGTATAGAAAATCTCCTATTGTCTTCTATTTTGATCTCAATTTTTTCAAGTGAAAAATGAGCCTATAGGGCTATTATATCTAAGGTTCCTAACACATTGATTCTATTGCTCTTGAATCTAGGGAAACAAAGGAACATAAGGGACATTTGGGACATTCTTTATCTCTTCAGGAAAATTCCCTCCTTCATCCTCAAACGACAACACAATAGAATTTCAAGGATGGTTTGACCTCTAATTTGCATACATTTCCACAATTAATTATCATATAAAGAGATTACAGCCATGTTCCAATTGAGAATTACATTGAGAATTTGCATTGCTTCACTACCTAGAAGCAAATGATTCAGAGATGAAATATTAACATATATGTTTTAAGTCATCAATACAGTAAAGTTTAGAAACCCTTACTCCAAAAGCTCACTGGCTATTAAGCTAGAATATCCATTAGAAATATTTTGACTTCAGGTAATAGATAGATAGTCTAATAGTCGTTTATATCATAAGGATGTTCATTGTCTCCTAACTAGATGCAAAGAATAAGCAGTGCAGGGCTGGTTCAGAGCTCAGCAGCGACAGCAAGGACCCAAGTGCTGTTGTTTTGCTCAGTCATCCTCATGGGGTTGGCTCTTGCCCCTGGTTTTTATTTCATGTTAGGATGGCTGCTGGCAGTGTTCAGAGACAGGCAGTAGTGGGAGGGTAGGGGTAACTGGCTTCTTTGCTCTCTGCTTAGTATCAGAAATCAACAACAAAAGCCAAATCTTACATAGAAGCCATGTGCAGAATTGTTTGCATATGAATGGCCAGAGCTATTTGTGTGGCTGCCTCTAGGTGTAATTGAAAAGGAAGTGTCTGCCAAGGGGGAATGGAAAAAACCACTATTTAACTCCTGAGTCCAGCAGGCCTGGGATCAGGATTAGGTGAGTGAGGAACTCATCTTGGGTACACTATTTAAATGGTGCTGAAACACTCAGTAATCAAGAGAAATAATATGCTAATTCAATATTTTAAAAAGGTATATGAATGCAAAAAATCAAGCAATGATGAACAGCACTCTAGATTTTAAATAAAGACAGGATCAGTACAGTCTCTTGGCGAGCCCCGTTGGGGCTCCAGGGTCTTTATTCAAAATGTTTATGGCGTGCTCATCCTGGAGTTTTGCATTAATTTAGACCTTTAAAAATTATATTAAAGTACTATTTATCTTGATTACTGAATTTTTTCATATCCCCTGAAATTTTACACTGCAAACAAGGTACTTACTAGCCTTGCCCTTGCTCCAGCCCTGGTTGTTTAACAAAATCAGGTTCTGTTAGCAAGGAAGGTCTGTACTAGGAGAGTTTAGCGTGTCTCCTCAGCTGTGTTGTCAGTTCTGTATCTTTTCTAATGCATCTGCCCACAGAAATGGGTATCCTTATATATGTGTCATGGAATATGTCTGTCTCTGCTGTGATAAAACCCTGAATAAATGTATACTCCATCTTCTGCTTTCCATAGGGCTCTTTCTGAACAATGAGTACTCAATACATGTTTTATTGAATAACTGAACAGAAACTCTTCTGACAAGAAACAGAAAACCCTTGCAAATTATTCCCAATAAAATCTGAGATACAAAGAAGAAAATAAATAATTCCTCATTTTATGTATTTTTTGTATTTTAGAAGACATTTTATTGAATGACTTGAAATTTAAAAATATGATTCACAACAGGTTTGGAGGAATGGAAGGATGTGTTGGTGCTTTTTATGCCTTTTGAGATGAGCAATGGAAATTTGACTCTCTTTGGGAATAGCTAAGTATGTTTTCAAATAACTTACGTTATAAAATTGTAGAAATTATAATTAAAAATTATGAAAGCTAGTGCAGAATAATTTGTCCTTAAAATTTTAATCTCACTATGTCTCTGGTCTGATTAAATAATATTCTATATTGATAAGCTGTTTATTTGAAACCTCTTAAGCTTTTTTCTCCTCAAGAAGCATGATAAAAGCAAGCCATCTCTCATTGGGAAAAGCTTTAAAATTCTATTAGGATATTCCTTCTGAATACTAGCTATGCTCCTTCAGTGAAAATATTATATGAAAAGAATTTCATCTAGACCTGTGAAGCCTGACTCATATAGATATGTAGTAGGAATTACATTCAGGGCTATCAAATAAGTTTGTATTAAGGGCCAAATGCATTATTCACACCATTTATAAGATATAGTTCTTCACTCTCAAAGGTGTCTGCACAAAATTGTTCAATGTCTTCTCTGATTTAATTCAGATTTTGAAAGCTCATGTGACCTTCTAGAACTTCTCTCACTCAGGCAATTTGCTTTTGACCCATTCCTGCCCCACCATATAATTATGACCAGTCTTTGGAATTTAGGGGAAAGAAAGAAAGAACATATGGAAATAATAAATTGACATAGTTGGTTGTTGAAGATGCCTGCTATAAGAAAAATTAACTTAGCAAGGAAAGAAACAGTGGGAAGATTATAGTGAACTTCGCATGTGTTTATCATTACTATACTTATTTCAGACTTCCCCTTCCTTCTGAGCCAAATTTGAGCACTCCAGGTTTCTTTAGCAACTTTTTTTTAAAGGAGCTAATGAAATATTGTGCTTCTGTCGTGAACATCCTGCCTCATCGCCTGCCTACTTCCATATGCCCCATGTTTTCTGGCCACTTGAGATGCCCTTTTATTCTATTTTATTTTTCTTTGATTTAGTCATGCCATTCCATGAACTGAAAATAGTTTTTGCTACAACTGAGCAACTGACCCTTGGCAGCTCTGAATCTCTTGACAGAACCGTGTAACTGATGTTTAGGGGAGGCAAGAAATATAGTTGGATAATATTCCATCTGTGGTATGTTTTGTAATTCTCAAAGCCTCCAGTTTCCTTTACCTCCATAACTACGTGGAGCTTCGGTTGATATCACCAAGAATTTCACACTGCTAGTGAGAGAAGGATATCTCCCAAAGGATGTGTAATTCTATTATGCTGCAATGCTCTTTCTGTGACTTCAAGCCAAGTGAAAACATTCGCTAGTTCTGGAGGTACTTTTCAGCCAGTCTCACCATGTGACCTTCTAGAACTTCTCTCACTCAGGCAATTTGCTTTTGACCCATTCCTGCCCCACCATATAATTATGACCTCCCTTTCCTACTGCAGGAGGTGGGGGGTAGCAGCCATTCACTGCTTTAAGTGTAGATCCAGTATATGACCACATCTCCCTCCCTGCTCTGTTTGTTTTTTTCTTCTGTAGAACATTAAATGATTAGTGTGCATGGTTCAGACAGGAGCCATCTTCAGATGGAGTAAAACAGAAAAGATTATATCAGCGCTTTGCAGTGATTTCCTGTGTGCTATATTTGCTCATGCACAGATTAGAAAGACTTATGCCTTTTATAGCCTGAGACCAAACTCCTCTGGTCACATAACCACACAAAGTAACGTCCGAAGAACCTAGCATGGTTATAAGATCTCATGAACAATTCTGCTTTTCTGAAATGTACTTTAGAGTCCTGGAATCTTTAATTACTGGATTTTCCTAACCCTGTTCGAAGAAATAAAAACTCAAAAGTAAAAAGTAAGATGCATTATAAATATTATGCTGAGATGAGGCAGTCCCTGAAAAATCCTGATCACTCCCTAGGGGCCAGGTGTGGTGCTGAATAGTTTCAGCCAGTCTGTTGTTTCTCATTTGGGCATTTGCAGATAGATGCTTTTGCACATAAAAAAATGAAACTTCTAGTTTAAGACTAAAGAGTTTCTGCTTTCAACTCAGCTCCTAACCACAGAAATCATCTTACATTTGATATTCATCTAGCCAAGGGAACATGCTACAGAGGTTGGGAACTGTGTGGGCTGGGTTTCAAAACCATGGGCAAGTAGGTTAACTTCGTGTTCACTTGGGTTTTTATATCCTCTTTTTTTGGGATATAATTAATGGTTAAATAGTAGTTTAAATTATATTTTTAAATGCAGATGTAAAATTGAAAGGACGGACTTAAAACTACCTATCTTCCCTTAAGATTTAAAATGTTCATATTTATCAACATGAAAACACTGGAATAGCATTCAAACTAAGTGTCTCTGCCCACGTAGGGTTGGGAGTCTGTTGGGAGTTGGTCTATTTTGCGGATCTAGGGTCCAAATTCTGTCACTGATTGTTCTGCTGACGCGCTTAGTTCCATTCATTGTTTCATTAGTGTGTACCCTTTGCACACTACGTAGGGTAGTATTTCTAGTTACTCTGGAATTGAGGTGAAAACATAAAGAAGATAGTTCTTTTGTAAGATTTCCAGCAAAACAGTAGGCTGAGTTGATGGGATAGATCTCTTACCCTCATATAGTGGCATTAAAAAAATAGAGAACGTCCCCAAAGCAAGAAAGGGACAGTTCCAGGGGACAGAAATAAAAAGAGAGGTCAAGTCTGGAATCCTCAGTAGGAACCCAAGTTGAAATGTCTCTGGGGGCTGGGGCTCATAAACATGCTCAGGGATGGGAGAAGTGGATGAGGCTTGAGTCTGATGAGCAGGGAGGCCAGAAACTGAATCCGGAAGCCACAGTGAGCTGTTATACCTGCAAAACGAAAACACAAAAAAACTGCAGATTCGCCCCTCAGGACGAGAAGACGAAGATGGCTGTGGATGGACATTGTCTCATGAAGAAGACACTGCGCCTCTAGGTTCCCACGGGGTGCCCAAATAAGAACCTTCCTTGCCAGCAGGGTCCTGAACACCAAATCTTCGAGTTTGAGTGCGCCCTCTAGTGTTCATGCCCATGGCAGTGTTCTCCGTTCCTGGATTTGGGGCTCTTGTAAACACAGCTTTGTGGTGATGGTGAACTCAAGTCAAAGAGTACACACTAATGAAACAATGAATGGGACTAAGCGTGTCAGCAGAGCAATCAGTGACAGAATTTGGACCCTAGATCCGTGAAATAGACCAACTCCCAACAGACTTGAAGGTGTTTAAAGAGATACATATGTAAAGAGCAATTACTTTTGCACCAACCTAGTAGCATCAATAAGGTCAGAGCAAGAAATCATGATGTGGATGAGAGAGAGTATAGATGTAGTGAGAAAGAGCATTATGAGGTGGAAGAAAATGCTGAGGAAATCTCTTAGAAGGTGATGCATGGAGAGGAACAGATTAACTGACATTTAAACCCAGAGTAAGACATTTATTATTTATCTAGAACTCACAACATATAAACATATATGTGACTCAGTCCTACCTCACAGGAAAAATGGAGGTGCTGCTGGTATAATTTTCATCACTTTCCCTCCTTTCCGTATAACAGAACCGTGTATTCATCTTATTTTTAAGGAAGAAAGTAGGTGATGCTGCATAGACTTGAGTTTTTGTGGTGGTGGTTGTTTGTGCTTTTTTTTTTTTGAGACAGAATCTTGCTCTGTTGCCCAGGCTGGAGTGCAGTGGCATGATCTTGCCTCACTGCAACCTCTGCCTCCTGGGTTCAAGCGATTCTTGTGCCTCAGCCTTCCGAGTAGCTGGGATTACAGGCGCCCGCCACCTTGCCCGGCTAGTTTTCGTATTTTTAGTAGAGACAGGGTTTCACCATGTTGGCCAGGCTGGTCCCGAACTCTTGACCTCAGGTGATCTGCCTGCCTCAGCCTCCCAAAGGGCTGGGATATCAGGCATGTGCCACTGCAGCTGGCCAGACTTGAGTTTTTAAAGGGCAAGAGTTCTGTCTTATTTATTTTTGTGCCCCAAACAAATACTTTATAGATCTTGGTGGAGAGAATGACTATATATTTAATCCTTTGCTGTTAAAGAACTTAATACTCTCTCCCCTAGGATGAAGAAGATAGAAAATCAGGCATTCAAAAGATAAATCACGGACTGATAAAGAAAATTATAAAATGAAAAGAATCATTTGTGTTTCTTGCTTTTCCTGTCTTAGAGCTCTAGTTTTCTTGCATGAATAATGTAAGTAATAATATATGGCTTCAGGGATTTTTCAAGGATTCAGGAATGTGTACGTAAAATACCCACTGTGTTGCTCAGTGTTGAGAATATTGTATGCACCCAGTGTGTACTCTTATGGGTGTCATTATTTTCATTGCTGTTTTATTATTTTCACCATCATCTGAAAAGGCATTTCCAAGAGTGTGTACTAAAGCTTCGTTTCTTTTGTATGCTATTGTATTGTTATAAAAAGCAAGGTACTGGACTTAATAAAAATTTATTTGCTTTGGGGGACACAATTGAGATAGTCCTTTCCTGCGTCTCTATCTCATAATCTACTCTCCCTCTTTTTTTTTTTTTAATCTACTCTCTCTTTAGAGTAGTGTATATTTTCTCAATTATATGTATTTTGAAAAACACGTTTACGATTTTTACACTATTAAAAATGTCTCTTTTGTGATATCTGTCAAATTTCTTAAGACTCTCACTGCTGTATTCCATCAGCGTCACCTACGGAATCAAATCCCATCCCTCTGGAGAACACTGTATACATTATCTCCACAGGTGTGTGCATACCTGATGCTAACTTCTGATTAATGCACTAACAGTACAGATGAAGTAGGATGACCCACTGCAGAGGTTAATAGTGGTTCATCTAGTGAATAGTTCATTGAACTACGCAAGAGATTCAAAGGCTGTTGCTGAGAGATAATGTCACAGTTGAAATTCTTGTTTATCTTGAATTTAAAAAGTAAACAAAACCATGTCTATATTTCTCATTGTATTTCTATAAAACAAGGATAACAAAAATTTTAAAATCTATTAGACAACCTTAGGAGAATCAACCTCCTAGTGTTGTCAAAGGAATAATTTTATCAGTGCAGTTCTGAATTCTAGGTCATTCTACCTCTTCTGCCCCAGTGGTTCTTAATCTTCAAAACTGGATGGACATTTTTGCCTTTAAAGGATAATATTTTTTCATAGTTTTTTGTTTCTTTGTTTTTCCTCTGCAAGGAAATACTTATTTGAGAGTTATGCTAACCTGAATACTTGATTGCCTAACAAGTTAGCATGGAGTGGTGGCAAATATAAAGACGGGATTGATTGGAATTGGTTAAATTTTGACTTAAAAAAACCCCGGCAAAATCAGCTGTAGAGGAATAGTTATTATACGTACGAAAGTTACATCATGACCTTCAGGAAAGGAAGGACTGACTCATTTCAGATTCCATAGATGTCTAACCTATCATCAACTCAGCTTCAGTTTGGTTATGCAAGGAAATTCCTTCTCTGGCCATTCCTTTACTCTGGCTACTATGTTATAAAGGGAATCTATTGGATAAAGACCAAGCCAGGCTAAGCATAGCAATGTCAAGTTCCAACAGTGCCTCACAATAGCAATCCAACAACAAATGCTTACTGAGTGCCTTACATACAGTATACCATTTAGTCTTTATAAAAGTTGTATAAAGTGACCATTTTTCCCCTTTTATATAGCTGAGGAAAAAAAAAAAAAACTAAGGAATTTAATTAACTTGTCCGTGAACCCATGGTGCTTCTGGAACAGAGCAGAGGCTAGATTCCTGGCCCATCACACTGCAAAGGCCAGGTTCTCATATTCTGCAGCCTCTAGCTGGTCGGGGGAGGAGCTGCTACTGTGGTGTTCCTGCCTTGTGTGCGTGTCTATGAGTGTGTGTGTCTGGTTTGGTTGCTGGTGCTGAGGATCGGGGGGCCTGCCTGGGAGCGGAAATGGGCTGAGCCCTAATTAACATGTATGTGCTCACCTTTTTCACTTTGAATTTTTCCATAGCCCCACATCCTACTATCTTTGCAAGAGGGCTCTGAACCAGTGCTTTGCTCCTTGAATCAAAAAGTTTTGAGGGAAAATTATCTCATCATGTACCTCAATGCCTCAATCTAGAGCCTCCTTTTCTAGATTCCAGGCATATTTATCATAGCATAGAGGACAGGCGTACTCCAAATGTAGTTCAAAGAACTCTCTCCTAGCATCCCAAGCTTTGTCTTATTTTCCAGCTTCATTTCTTTCAACATAGAGGGTGCACTGAATGACTCATGTTCATTCATTCATCAATGTGTTTGACGTTTATTCATTCAGTCACTCTTTGAACCCACATCCATTCATTCACTAAATCACATCTTTATCAAGTGCCCACATCAGGGCAGCTTTTGTGTTAGGCACTGGGAGTATAGGACACAGCAGCGCACCTGCCGTTTAGTGGAAAGATGGATGTGTCGACCGACAAATTGAATGCTGCAGCATAGGGCCTGAGAGGCAAGGTCTGGGCACTGTGTGCACAGGGAGGACCCTTCCTCTTGTTGAAGGAGATGTACAGAGAGGTTCTGTGGCAGCTGTCATCCCAGCTGGAGCCAGAATGACGGGTGTGGGAAAGCCAAAGGAGGTCTGGGTGGTCCCTGGACCAAAAGCACATGGGACAGCACTGAAAATGGGGTTCAAGGTAAAACGGAGCCAGTGTGGTTCTTAGTGGCTTTGGTCTTATTGAGGTTGCATGTTAGAGATGCTGCCTGGAGCGCTCAGGCACCAAGGAACAGACTTGGCATAGATGGACAAGCAGTGATGGAATGAGAGGTATGGAGAATACAAACCAAAAGCAGTGGGGACAGAGGAAAGTGTGTTCTAGAAGCTGGAGCAACAGGACTCTGAACACATGTTGGGGAAAGAATCACTGTTAGATACTCCAGATGATCCACTGTCTCAGTCTAGTGTGACAAAATTCAACAATCCCTCTTTCTTAATTGAATTTCAGCACTGGAAAATGCACTGCTCAGAATTCCTGTCCCAATAATGTTTGTTAAATAGCTGTAGTTTAAAGTGAGAGAGAATTTTGTCCCATAGTTATTCATCCATACTGTACGACATGACGTGGAGCTAAGTAAGTTTTGCCTTATGTATCTTCAGACATGAAAGATACCAACGGCTCCTCATCTTCACATGGGGCTTTGGAGCACTCCTCTGTGTCCAGGAGAGGTGCCTCACCTGGGGCTTCCTGTCTTGAAGTTACCAGGTAAAGGTTAGCTTGTTGGATAACAGTTCCTCCAACCCTGTCTTGGCACTCTAATTCCTTTAATAGACTCAACATTTGCAGAGAGGCTTATCTGTATTCCCAGAGTTTGCAGTCATACTGTCAGGATCTCCTCTCCCTGGGTATTTTTAATGGAGTGATGTTTATGTTTGGGGAGGAACAAAAATAGAAATGTTTATAACTGGTGGGGGAAAAAAAAGAACTAATGCAAGTTGGAGTCATGGGCTTGGTCGGTTCTGTTTGTGAAAACAATTCTCGCTAATTATAGCCCTTCTAGAATGACAGCATTATTATACTGACCATATGCAATTAACTTGACTTTTCTTCCTCTGTGTATGGAAATAGAATGCACTGCAGTTTTCCCCTCTCGTATTCCTAAGCAAGGACTACACATCCTTTGGTGGACACAGTCCAGCTTGAGTCATTTTTTAAGGAGTTCTGAAATCTCTGTATGGCATTAAATTTAATAGGTCCAGTATATCAAAAATAGAATTATAATTATGAAAAGTCAGTTAAAAGGAGGGTGGATGGTAAAATGAAATGAGATTTTTAATGGCTTGCCAAGAGTTATAATTAATGAGATGGAGATTTGGCCATGCATGTGACCTTCAGGTAGGAAACAGTCAAAGCCCTGTGTGAATGGGCTCAGGAAGGAGAATGCTTTTTTTTGGAAGGAAAGGGTTCTCCATGTCTTGCCAGCTGCTACATCCTCATCTTTCAAGGCTTTCTCTTGAAGTCGGGCTCACTGAATATGTTCAGGAGGCTGCTTGGTGTTCATATTAGGTGCATGAGAGTTTCACTGGAAGAGGCAAAGCTAGCAACATGGTGGAATCCTGGAAGAAAGGAGCTCTTACTTAGACAATAACTGCTTTATTTGATGGATCACTTGTAATTTTGCTCATAACACAGAGCTGCTTGTCATGACAATGTTAATTCGTGGGTATGATCTACTTCAGTATCTGTTTTGCACAGTGAATTTCTTTGAACCCTGGTTGCAAACAAAGAAAGAAGAAAACAAAACAAAAGCATGCTGGCTTGAATGCCTAATGCCATCCTGCTGCACAACTTCCTCACACACCACACGGGCTCCTGAGGCTATAAAAATTGTTTTTGTCTGATTAAACACAAGTCCCTTTGAACTCGGTGGGGGTTCTTTTCCGCTTGCACTTTCTTGTAACTGTGTGCAGCCTTTTCTTTTTTTTTTCTGGTTTGATTTGGAATCCAAAGTGTCTACAAGTTGGCCCACTCTACCTCCTTCATCCTTTTCTTAAAGCAAAAAATGTGTGTTATTGTAACATCTGTTACATTCTGTATCCTGAGGCACAGGCAGGCAGGACTAAACACTCTTCACTTATGTGTGTGCACGCACATGCACACACCAACCCTGTCTTCTTCTAATATACAGAACATGGGTTGACTGGAAGGCAGAAGCAGATCAGAACAAATTACGTTCACAATTATGTTAGCAAAACATCTAATCATAACCAACAGAACCTCAGTCTCTCAGGGTAATCCCCAGAGAAGAAATGGATCTTCAGTGGTGGCTGGGGACTTACCTGGGGCTATCAGCTCTCACTTCTGGGGAGAGAATTGAAGTGAAGGAGCAGGTTCCAATTTATATTGATGTCAGTAGAAACAGAATCCAATTGGGAAGTCCTTAAAAGCCTGTATGAAGATAAGGGATGTATCAGGGATGGCATTAAATAATCAAATGGATTCTAAGATCAAAATCGTCATAGCCATTCACTCTGAAATTCTCCAGTGAACTATAGAGGTTGTCGATAGAGAGGAATAAGATGACCCTTGTAATGCAGGGATGTGGGCTTCATTCGTTCATTTCTGCATGCATTCATTTGTTCTAATGCTGAACACTCCACACATCTTCTAACTCTCAGTATGAGTGGCCATTTTCTTCTCTTTCTGTCATTCTTCGCCTTGATGTCCCCTCTAGCACCTTATTAAATGACATCTGTATGTTGAGGGCTACCAAACCTTTATCTTCTGTCCAGCCCCTTCTGAGCTCCAGAACTTCCCTGTTCCCACCTTACTCACCTCTCCGTTGCGATTTCTAGTGAAGACCTCCTCGTAGACATCCAGGAAAGAACTATTGGATTGTTCCCCAAATTTATTTTTTCTCCATCTCTCCTGTCTCGGAAATCACCCCGTGAACTGAGTTGTTCTAGTGAAAATCTTGGGTGTTATCCTCAGTTTCTCATGTTTCCTTATTTTCCTAATCAATTAGTTCAAAACGCTTCCTACATCTGCCCTCTTTCCTCCATCTCCTCCAGACCACTGTGATCTATCCCATTTCCTGCATTCTCCGTCCTCTGTAGACCATTCCCCACACTACAGTCCTAGGATTTAAAAAAAAATTGCCCCACAGCTCATGCCTCCTCCTCGACTGTTCCTTACATATACCTTGGCTTCCTAGTGCCATAGACAAGGGTTGGCAAAAACTATAGCCGCAGGCTGAATCAGCTTCCCACTTGTCTTTGTGAGTATTGTCTTAGTGGAACCCAGCCACGCCTACTCTTGTCTGTGGCGACAACAGCAGAGTTGAGGAGTTATGACAGACTATATTCCCACAAAGCCTAAAATACTATCCAGACCTTTGCAGCAAGTTTGCCAACCTCTCCCGTAGAATAAAATCCAAAGCTTTTTACCTCTACTTGCAAGATAATGCATGCACTGGCCCTACGTCCCTCACACCTCTCCTCTCCTGTCTCTTGTTACACTCCTGTCCTGCTTCTCTTGCTCAGATTTTCCCTGGATCATCATCACCTTGGGGCCTTTCCCCAGACAACTCCCTCTCCTGGAATGCCCTTTGCCAAGACCTCTATGTGGCTTTTTCTTGTCATTCCAGTCTCAACTTAAATGTTACCCGCACAGAGTGGCCTTCCTTGCAGACTCTACCATGTTGCTCTAAGTCACACTCTACAAAGTCACTCTGTTTTATTGACATCATGGCACTGATTGCTTATTTCATTGATTCTGCCTCTCTCATTAGGATAAGCAGTTAATGAGAGGAACAGCCTTCTCTGCTGGTTTTCCTGCGGTGTCTGTAGTGTCTGCAGCGGGACCAGGCACAGAGTAGGTACGCATGTGCCGCACGAAGGCCTGAATGAACAAACAGCTGTCACGTGCCTGGAGGCAGACAGTCTAGTGAAGAAACATTAATGGGGTCAAGCAAATAATTAAAGTTCACCATGACAAACACTGAAAACTGGGCCCACAGCAGGAAGGGTCTCTGAAGCTGTTTGGCACACATTAGGAAATAAGAATATAAACATGTCAAGAAAAATTGAAAACAAGATTAGAAATGTGACTGTAACGTTGAATTCACAACCCTCTCCCAGGAAGTCAGTGGGGCCGTAAATACGGCTTCTAGTTTGTCCACGTGATGGCTTCGTCCCTCGCTGGGAAACAAGAGTGACTATTATACCCCTTGGCTTATGGGTCTTGGCAAGTTAGTACCTTGAAATGAAACTATGAAGAGATTCGCCAAAATAAACCAAAAAGGGCAAAGCCGATGGAAGGGTATTTATTTTCCTCATTGCCTTGCGAACCTGTCTTTGCAGAGGCTGGTGATTTGGAGGTGTGGCATGCTGAGCTCTCTGGAGGATGCTGGGCCATGGCAGAAATCCACCTTCTTGGAAATAAAAACCCTGAAACCATAAATGTCAGCCTTTGTTTCTTTTTTTTTTTAACATGTGCTTTTTCTTTTTTTAAAGTTTAACATCTTGGGTGTTTGACTTGGGGCTGCTGGTACCAAAGCAAGGCTGGGAGTGAGGCCAGTGACTTTGATGGGACTGTAGATAACATTAACCAATAGGCTGTGCTAGGAATTCCAGAAGGTTTGCTTTTTATTTTATTTTTCCCTCAGAGGAAATGGAAGTATAGTAATTAGCTGGAGTTTCAAAATGGTTTTGTGTGAAAGTGTAGAAAATACTCAACTTATGAAGATGGTAATGATTTCTTGCATGTCCTTATCATTTTCACTGGAAGATATTAAAGGCCATATAAAACTATGGGATGCAATATTGTAGAAGTGCTCCTCCTTATTGATGCCATGTGATATATGATAAATTGTATGGAGTGAACGATTAGGGGCTCTTTCTAAGGTAATCCACATTGATATCTAGCTGGGTGAATTTCAGCAAGACCCTCTACTCTTCTGGAGTCTTAGGGAAGAGATTTGAGTAGATGTGCCCAGAGGTGGTTCCTTCTTACTTTAAAATTGTGTCTCTCTTTCTCTCTCTCTCTTTCTCTCCTTCCTTCCCTCCCTGCCTTTCTTTTCTTTTCTTTCCTTCCTTCTTTCCTTCCTTCCTTCCTTCCTTCCTTCCTTCCTTCCTTCCTTCCTTCCTTCCTTCCTTCCTTCCTTCCTTCCTTCTTCCCTTCCTTCCTCCCTCCCTCCCTCCCCTTCCTTCCGTCCTTCCCCCCTTCCTTCCCCTTTCCCTCTTTCTTTCTTCTTTCTCTCTTTCTCTCTCTCTTTCTCTCTTTCTTTCTTTCTCTCTCTCTCCTTTTCTTTCTTTTCTTTCTCTTTCTTTTCTTTCTTTCTCTCTCTCTCTCTCTTTCTTTCTCTCTCTTTCTTTCTTTCTTTCTTCTTTCTTTCATTTCTAAAACACTATGCTTAGCATGTTTAATTATCTGTAATACATATTTGTTGAGTCTTTTACTCTGATTTTCTAGAGCAGGGGTTGGCATACTTTTATTCTGGAAAAGGTAAGATAGTAAATATTTTGGCCTTTGCAGGTCAAATAGTGTGAACTCAACTCTGCCAGTGTAGCACAAATCCAGCCATAGAACATATGTAAACAATGGGCATGGCTGTGTTCCGATAAAACTTTATTAACAAAAACAGGTGATGGGACAGATTGAGCCCATAGATCATAGTTTGCCAATCCCTCTTTTAGAGCCTAGAGACTAATACTTATATTTTGTAAATGTTAAAAATGACCTTTCACTAAATTCACAATATTATTTAGATATAAACAATCCCATGTAAAATGATCAGAAGAATGATAGAATATAGTTCATAAGTGCTTCTTTAACACAATTGCTAGTCAAGATATATCAAATTGGACCAAGTGTGGTGGCTCACGCCTGTAATCCCAGCAGTTTGGGAGGCAGAGGCCAGTGGATCTCTTGGGCCTGGGAATTCGAGACCAGCCTGGGCAACATGGCAAAACCCTGTTTTTACCAAAAATACAAAAATTTGCCAGTGCCGTAAACTGGTCTTCAGATAGATAGATGACAGATAGAGAGACAGATAGATACATAAATACAAATTAAAAAAAAAAAGATATATCAGATTGGCAGTGTCTGGTGGCCTGGAAAGGAGGGAGGTTGGGGAGGTTATTAAGGAAGAATACAGATGATATATAGTACTGCATGCTGCTTTGATATGACCCATGTTCCATTTAACACATGCGTTGAAGACTATTTCACTAGATATGAGAAGACAGATATTAGTAAACTTATACCCTACTCTTAAGTACCCCCGACCTGTTATATTCATTAGAATTTGAAAAAACAGGGAGTACATAGGAAGATAATTCAGACAGGATGGAATCCTGATATCAACATGGAGAAATGAGAATCAGTGTTATGACCAGGCTAAGGGGGTCTCCTTGAATGAATGATGAGAGAGAAGTGAAAAGCAGGGGAATTTGAGAAAGAGTGAAGGCCAAAGGTAGAGTGCCTTGGTCTGTAGACCCTTGCAGACAGAGAAAGCCAATGCAAGTAGAGTACAGCTTTGAGACTTGGGATTTGATTGGCTTCCAAAAGTTTTTAGCTAGTCCATATGTCTAGAAGTCTATGGGGACACCACAGACTAAGAATGTGTCTTCACCTGTGTCTTTCACAATGAACTGGGGACACTCATGACATGGGATCTGACTTTTCTTCTATCCCACTCTGTTGAAATATTTATCCAAAGCAGAATGCATTTTGGCTTTCTTCATTGAATATCAGTGTTAATTGCTCAATAGAATAATGAAAAATGGAATGGAATATCTTTAATTTTTTCTTAATTTGTTGGTAATGTACTGGTTTCTGTGAGAGAGTAAGAATACATAAGGCAAGAAACTTCTTACGTTAATTTTGAAAAAAACAGGGCGGGGGCTATAAAATATGTGAAGAAAGATAACAATGAAACACACTAATTGTATCATGAGTGGCGTTTGTCTAGTTTCTAGTCACATGCCTATTACAACTCAAATAAAGCTTGATCCTAGGAAGGAATTTACCCTTGGGAAAAGCTACAGACTGGCTGCCTAAGAGATTCTGATGCTATTAGAGGGAACTGGATCATGAGTGGCATTTGTCTGGTTTATAGCCACATGCCTATTACAACTCATGTAAAGAAGTTGCAAGCTTGATCCTAGGAAGGAATTTACCCTTTGGAAAAGCTACAGACTGGCTGCCTAAGAGATTCTGATGCTATTGGACGGAACTGGATCTCTTCCTAGATAATTCCTAGATTACCATAGTGCCCTGATAAAGTGAGAGAGTATATATAGAAATCACTCTATATATTTCTATATATTTCTGACTCTTCCAAACTAACACATCTGGTCCAGGGATATTTATATAGGTTTTATCATTGTGTTTACTGGGATTATCATCACAAGAGGGAGAAGCTTTGAGTTGGTGGTGTCCAATACCACTCTCAGGTTCAATGATTCTCTAGAAGGACTCACAGAACTCAGAAAAGCATTTATACTTACAGTTAGGGTTGATTACAGTGACAGGATAGATGCAGATTAAAGTTAGCACCCATAAAAGGCATGTGGGGCAAAGCTCAGGAAAGACTGTGTATAAATCCTCAGCTCAGGAAAACTCGGGAAAGACTGTTCTCTCCCAGTGGAGTCATAAGGACAGCACTGTGTTCTCCCAGAAATGACATTTGGCAAAATGAATAGAATATTGCCAACCAAAGGAACACAATGTAGCCTTGGTTTCCAGGGATTTATTGAGGGTTGATCACAAAGGCATGGAATACTTGCGTGACTGACCTTAGTTACTCAGCCTCCAGCCCTTCCTGAAGTCAACCAGATACAGCCTGGCCACAGGTCCCCACCGTAAACTGCATTGTCAGTGTAAACTATCTGGCATGGCTCAAAGATCTCAGGTCGAGAGAGAGAGACACTCCTGTCAGACAGAATATTGTAAGGGCTTAGATATTATTTCCCAGGAGCCAATCAAAGACAAGACATTATCTTGGAACATGCTTGGCTTGAATACTCCAGATGTGCTGAATCAACCCATTATTAAACTACCTGATGAATATGGTTCCACAGAAAAAAGTTCTACATGTGAGATTCCAACCCAAGTCAATAAAATTCCAAGGACTGTGTTACTTTCATCAGTATATTTGGTAAATGGAGGGTAGTTTTGTTGGAATCAGTGCCTGATTAGGTTGTGCTGGCCTCCATGGCAGCTGGTTCTGAGAAGACAAGTAAATTTGTTTTTCCATCCAACAAAGCCTCCATGTTACCAAGGAAGCCTGTTCTTATTATCTTGGGTATGTGCTGTCCAATCGTGTAGCCACTCTCCAGGTATGGCTTCAAAGTACTTGAAATGTGGCCAGTCCAAACTGAGATGTGCAGTAAGTGTAAGGATTTCAGACTTAGAATACATACACACAAAAATATCTCAATGAATTTTATTTTGATAGCATGGTTTGCTTTTTTTTTTTTTTTGAGACGGAGTCTTGCTCTGTCACCCGGGGCTGGAGTGCAGTGGCATGATCTCAGCTCACTGCAACGTCTGCCTCCTGGGTTCAAGTGATTCTTCTGCCTCAGCTTCCCGAGTAGCTGGGATTACAGGTGCATGCCACCATGCCTGACTAATTTTTTGTATTTTTAGTGGGGACGGGGATTTACCGTGTTAGCCAGAATGGTCTCGATCTCCTGACCTCAAGTGATCTGCCTGCCTTGACCTCCCAAAATGCTGGGATTACAGGCATGAGCCACTGCACCCAACCCTTTTTAACAGCTTTTTAACATAGCTACTGGGACATACAAAACTACATGTGTAGCTTACATTATATTTGCATTGGATGGTGCTGCTTTAGAGCATTTATCATCTTTATGCTTTTCCCTGGGATCAGATAGTATTTATCTTCTTCAGTTTAACTCTCTTTTGTGTGTATCTCATCTTAGCTAAATTATAAATGCCTTGAAGGCAGAGGTCTGTCTTATATAACTTTGTATTCCAGGCAGTACCTACTGTTCCATGTAACAGGTACTCAATAAATAAGTATTACTTGACTACATCAATGAATTACTGTGCTGCCGCAGTATTTTTGATGCACATCCACCTAATGCTTAACCCTAAAGTTCCTGGAAAAACCTTGGTCTGACTTGGAAAACATATTCTAGTTCTGATGCATAGATAGAATCTGTACTTTGGCGAAGAGGCAAAGAGGCCACCTTGGGACTTATTAGACCTCTCTTCAAGCAAGAAGACTTCCTTGCACAACCCTGTCTTGCCTCCTGAGTTCCCATAGCTTTCTTCTTCCCTTGAATCCTAAGGTCTGCAGAAGTAGTGACTTAGATTAGAACATAAAGATTTTCCAGTAGTGAAGAGGCAGACAGGAAACTTATGTGTGAATTGTGAGGATGTGACAGAAAGAGATTTTCCTTAAGCAAATGATTTATTGTCTTAAAGCTGAGGTCTGGCAAATTCTGAATATGTAGCAGAACTATTCTGGATATTTTAAAACCACACACCCTAAAGCTCTAAGAAATCTCTGACACGTTTCTCTGCAATCTCTGTCGTTATCTGGTGGCGAATGGCTTTCTTTGTACCTGTCAGTCTTCTGGCTATCACTGTTTACACAGCCAGCACTTTGGCCACTTCTGGAATAATCTAAGTGCCTATTGAATGGAACTTGTTCATTTTTGTAATTTTAGTCATATTAACATCATTTGTAATTCTAAAGTTATAAATCTAAAGGAAATCACTTTTTGTTGTTCTTTGTCACAACATGGAGATTTTGCAATTAGATTTTATAGCCTAAAATCATATGCTGCATGTCAGGAGTCAAAATTAAAACCCTTCCACAGTGGGTAAAGTTTGCTATGGGTGACTCGAAGTACTTTGAAGCCACGTAAAGTTTAAAGGAGTGGCAGGCTGGGTACCAACTTCATAGCAAGAAGGACAAAGTTATCAGGAATTTGAGGGTCAAGCTTAGTTTGTGTTATAATATATGAATTTGCATAATCTTATAAATTAAAAAAAAATCTGTCTTTCCTGATGGATGAGTAGAAATTGCTTCTTCTATGAGTTATCCAGCAATAAAACCGAGGCACTTATCAGCTTATTTCTTATCCTAATTAATTGCTTCAGACGGTTTAATGAAATAGGAATTTACAAAGATCTTAAAAGTTATAAACAAAAGGGAAGGCAACTCTAGGCCGTGAGACAGATTTTGAACCCAGATTGCTGACAACTTTTTACTAGTGTCTCTTTGCACTTGCCAAGTGGGTCTGAGGCAACCCTTGAATGACTCAGAACTCCTCGGGTCAGAATAGCCAGAGCCTCACCTAACACTGGCATTTAGATCCTGAGATTTGACAGGTATTTGTGGTATGGCCTGAAAATCATGCAAAGAATTGAAAACATGGGGTGACAGTGGAATGCATTAATCCCACCCCTGTTTCAGAAAGGTAGTGCATTTGAATTGGTTACGAGATAATAATTGGTTCCAGTGAAATTTTGCTTCCTAAGTTTTCTCTCAAAATACCCAGGAAAAATATGTTTAGTTGTTAAGTATTATCTTGTGACAATCTAGCTTAGAGAAATGGTAGGACTGGAAAGTCACACGGGAGTCCCTTCTGGACATGAAGCCTGTTGGCCGCCTGCCCCAGCAGCCTTGGTCAGCAGCTGCCTCCCCATGCAGGTCCCTGCTCCTGCCCTCACTGAATCAGTGTACACATTCTTTCCTACAATCACAGATTAGTGGTTAGTATTTAATGCTGATTTACATTATGGACACATTTTATGCCATAGATTCCAGGATGTAAAAAAAAAAAAAAAAAAAAATGTGTGACAAGAGACTTGCAGTTTTCAAATGGTGTTTGAAGGGAGACCCAATCAGGAGCTCATCGAGTAAAAAGGAGCTATCACAGCTTTTTGGTTTCTGAGACATCCACCAGGAAGGCTGCCCAAGATGAAACAGTGAACTTCACAAGAATCCAAACCCAGAGTGTAGACCTTTTGCAAAAGTTGTAGTTTGTGAATATTTTTCTACAATGAACCTGTGAAAAATGGATTAGGTATACTATGTGTTAATGCAACAAAGTCATATGAAGACTTGGTAGGACACCTGACTCGCTTTAAACAGACTGCAATAGAAACCAAAAAAGATTTGAAAAAGCATTGCTTGCGTTTTTAAAATGCTGTGTTTTAAGTGTCATATTTACGAATGAAAATGCAAATGAAAGATGCTTTATGCTTCTTGCTATTTGGGGTCTTTTTTCCTGATATGAAATGGTTTAATTTATCTAATTGGTTATTATTAAATATTTTTATTTTTTAAAAGTTCTATAAATGGGGCATACTCATTTCATATAGAAATTTTTTGGGATAATTTTTTTCTCTCTACTATAGTCTATAAGTGTCTATAATATCTATTTAAATACACTTAGGCAAATACATATATATACACACACATATGTATGAAAGACTACATTGATGCCTATGTTTATATATCTATGTATGTATGAAGCAAGATATTTCCCTGACACTTCCCAGGACTTGTGATAAGGGTGCCTCATTTACTCAGCCCTCAACTCTCAACTCTTGTGAGAGGGAGTGTGCAAACAAGGTGGGAACTGGAGTGCACACATGCTGGAACCAGCTGGCCACTATGGCACTGGCAGGGGTGAGTTCCACTCACTCAGACCCTCTGTGTTCCACCCCATGCTGGAGGGAGCACACAGGTGAGCAGATGCCGGAGCCAGGGTGAGCAATGTTGGATATTGGCAGGAGCCAACTCCCTGTGGGCCCCGCACCAACATCTAGCAGAGAACTCGTGACCCCTGAAACCCCAAGGGATGTATTACAGTGCTCTTTTAGTGCTGCTGCCTGCAGATAGCTTAAGTGTTAACAGCTCAGTTGGCCCTTTTGTGTCTGCACTCATGACTCCCAAGCTCTTGTCTGGTGTCCAGGAAAAATGAGGTTACATGAAGGAACTGAAAGGTGGTAAATGTGGAGGTAAATGGTGGTAAATGCCAATGGAAGTGGGTCTCAGCGGAAGGGGAGCTGGAAAGGGCATCCCCTTTCCAGGGGGCAGGATGGGGCAGGAAGGTAATCTTCCCCTGGAGTCCAGCCATCTCTGGCCGGATTCTTCAAAGTTACGCTATCGAACTGTCCCTCTGAAGTCAAGCCAATTTCTCTCCAACATCCAGCCATGGTCTGCAATGTCCAGCAGCTTCTCCTCTCTGCCAGTTGAGTCTGGGGTCTTTATAGCCATAGAACGGGGTGGGGTGGGGCCATGGGTGCTTTAGGAAAAGGTAACATTCAAGTGGGAAAACAATATAAGCTCTCACTTTGGGCTGCAGTCTCAGGCTTTTCAGCTTGAGGGTGGGGCTTCTCCAGGGACCCTTACATGTCCATCTAGAATTTCTCTGCCTTCTGTGCCTATCATGTATTTATGTGTCTGTATGTATACACATGTATAGGAATAAATACATATACACTATATATGTATACACAATATATGCATTACAATACACAGTATATGTATTGTGTATAATCATATACACAGTATATCTAGATACAATATGACTATAATCCGTATTTGGAAAGCTTAATCTAAGTCACTAAGTTTGTGCAGTCCGCAAGAGCATTCTTGTTCTTATACTGGGTAGTTTGAAGGAGGATGCTTGCTGAGTGTGATGGCCTTGGGACCTAGATATATTGATAACTATAGATATATATAATTTTGGTCCTTTAAAGTACTATCATTTAGAAATGTTCATGTGCTTAGATAATGTGGTCAGCATGGTAGAGACCACCTTTTTTTTTTAATGTCCTGGAATTCATGTTATAAAATGTATCCATAATGTAAATCAACATTAAATACTAACCACCAATCTGTGAAATGGTAGGAAAGAATGCATGCGCTGTTCCAGTGAGGGCAGGAGCAGGGGCCTGCATGGGGCAGGTGGCTGGTGACCAAGGCTGACAGGGCAGGTGGTGGACAAACTTCATATCTGGAAGGGACTCCCATGTGACTTTCCAGGCCCGTCATTTCTCCAAGTTAGATGGTCGCAGGATAATATAGAACAACTAAAGAAACGTGTTTGATATTTTTCCAAGGTATTTTAAGAGAAATGTTAGGAAGCAGAATTCCACTGGAAACAATGACCATCTCGTAACCAATTGAAATGCACTACCTTTCTGAAACAGGGGTAGGTTTACGTCATGTTTTCAATTGTTTGCATGATTTTCAGGCCATACCATAAATACCTGTCAAATCTCAGGATCTAAACACCCCTGTTAGGTGAGGTTCAGCCATCATATTTCTACTTAGATATTCTACTAGTGCTGTGATGGGAAGAAAATAGACCAGCAAAGAAATCTTAGGACCTGGGATTTTCCAGCTCACTGCACATGCATAGCCTTGGGCAGGTGGTGTAACACATCTGCCCTCAACTATAAAGTCAAGGGCTGGACTGCAGGGCAGCTAATGTCATGTACTGCTGTAAGCTGCTTTGATTCAACTAAGCCCTCAATAGGAGTTATACTGAAAATAGTAGAGGCTCATCTATTTGGAGAAAAAAAAAATTTGTCTCATATTTTCCAACCTTTCTACAAAGCAAAAGTAAGGTTTAGCATATATGTACATTTTGGAGCTTGCTGATGTAAATAGGACTTGTCTTGGAAAAACTATTGAGGGAGAAAAATCCTCCACTATTGAGATCTTCTTCACCCTAGACTTCTTACTGCCTGGGTGGGGTGTGCCCTGGTTTCTTTCTGTTTTTCTCTGGGGTACTCCTTCTTCACTTGTGCCCTACCCAGTAGGCAGCCAGGCTGGAACGTTCCTGTCTCCTATCTGGAAATTACCAGCTTCCCTTCTTTCTAGTTTTGCTCTCCTTTGGTGGGTACAACTACCATTTTTGATAAATTAAACCGTGCTTATATGTCACTAGGCAGTAAGGAGTCATTCTCTTTATACATTTCTTGGAAAATTGATTTTTAATTTGTATCTTATAGAAATATTGCCTTAGTCTTATTCTGCATTTAAATTCCAGTTTAGCTACTTAAACCTTATGTCATGTTTGGATATTTAACGTCTCAAAATCTCAGGGGTTTAAAAAAGTTTATAACAAAAATGATAGCTGTAGCTTCACAAGATTAAAAACATAAAAATAGTTAATATGTAAAAGTATCTCACACAATTCCTGATACCAAGTCAGTACTGAAAATACAGTTAGTAAATAAAAAAGTGTAAGTAAGAGATGTTGGTTATTCTGATATGTGTGTTTTTCACCAGCATATTTTAAACATCTATGAATGTGCATGTTTCCTCCCTTACGAAGTGTTTTGCATTCACACACTGGCACCAGACAAGTGTGTGAAGCTTTGGAACTGAAAGCTATGATAATCACTGAAAAGATTTCAGAGAGAACCAAGTTGACTGAAGGCCTGATGTATCTTATGTTGGGGATACACATGGCATGGGGTTGCTGCTGATTTATTGCCCAAAGTGAGCTTACCTTGTTCTGAGTGGTTGCTGGAGTAACAGGGCCTGGTAATGCAGACTGCAAAGGAAAGGGAAGGAAACTGGTAGCAGGCAAGACACAGCATTGTACACCAGCACAGACCTGCCGTGCTCTTCTTTTACTTGTATTGGCTTTTAAACATTCCACTCCCTTGTTTTCTATCATAGTTGTGGCTCAGATTTCATTGATAGGATGGTTTATGTAATGCGCTGAAACCAAAAGTGAAGTCCATAGAAGGGAGAAGCATGTCAACTTTAAAGTGTAATAGATACCTACCTTTGAGGTAGGATGGCTCTTTTTACCACTTCAGGAAGAGGTCAGAAAAAAGAACTTCCAGAATTCTTCCACGGAGAATATGCCCTGCACTTCTTTTCCTGTACTGCCCACAGAAAGTGCCCATGTTGAGGAGGTGAAGACCCAGCTCTTCCATTTTCAGGGCAGTACCTGGTCCTCACCCCGCTTCTGCCATATTGGAGTTGAGTGATTTAGACTGCTTAGAAACGCAAGCATTCCACACTGCTTGTATCATTCCTATGTTCTGGTTTCAGAATGTTCTTCACTTCAGTGAAGCAGATCAGCACATGGTTGTCATTTTTTTCCCTCCATACTTCCATAAAGACACTTGGGTAATAAAAATGATGAATGGTTTTTGTGTAGATCATCACCCTTATTAACATGGGCAAAAACAATGGATGTTTTATTCACAGGTTAAAGTAGTAGCTGGTTTTGAGAGACCCAGCTTCCTGTTGTATTTCATTTTTCTCTAGTCCATAGTTGGAAACTGAGTGAGTAGTGATTTTGCTTAATAGTCTATCAGTGGGAATAGAGTAACTTTCAAAGTGGAGAGGCTGTCAAGTTTTCTTTCTTCCTGTAATTTTCCAAATGTGCTGTATAGGAAACTAAATTTTATATTTGCTGAAGTTTAATAATATAGCATACTGACTAGAAGCACAAACACTAGGCTGGTTGGGTTTGTATCTTACCAGCTATTGATCTTGGTAACACTCACCCTTACTGTGCTTCAGTTTCTTCACCTATGATAAGGCAGGTGTGAGAAAGACAGGAATTAATACTTATAAAGTACATAAGATAGAACCTACTATTTACATGTTAGCTATTTTTGAGCTGTTTTGCTGATAATCATATTGTTAGCATTATTATTTTCATGATGCAGAGATGCAGATTAAATCAGTTACATAACTACATGATAAATAGAAGCAGGCTGTGATATGCAGTTGTATTTCTACATACTGTACTTGTGTGTGTTATGTATGTTGCTCTCCATGCTTTTCAAGAGTCTTTACCCACCGGTCCTGGCCCCACCTAGTTTGACTTGCATCTTAGTTTCCAATGTGGGTTTCAAGTCACCCATATAGCTTTTGAAATCCTGCTTTCTCAGCCCCTTAATTAACCGAAGTTTGAAGGTGTGAGGAATGAAACAGGTATCTGGAGCCAGCCCTGAGTGTACCTGGGAGGTTTCCTTGGTCAGTGTTTGCTAACAAATCAGATTGGTTTCTGGAGAGTTGGTGCTGCAGGTGTTAGCATGTGGAGTGGCTCTCAATCAGATTTTGGAATGACTGTCATGCCTTCCACAAGAGCTGTTCTTTATTGTTTGTTTGTTGTTGTTGTTTTTTGGCTTACAAACATCATTACCTTGGCTATCTTTAGTGTCTGGTTTTTCAAAATAGTAGCTTTTACCCTTTCTCCCTTTCTTTTTCTTTGCATTTCTTTTTTCTTTGATTTTTTTTCTTATTTTTTGGAAGGGACATGAACTTGAATCTATTTAGCTTATCTCTAGTTTATATTTGTCAAATATTTTGGAACAAATTTATTAATACTGACTTGTTCATAAAAGAAATCGTTTCTTGAAGTTGTAAGGCTGTATTATTTAAAAAAATGGAATTATACTTTTGATAAAATATTGACACACCAATCACATGGGAGCTTATGTAGCTGTAAGAGAAGGCAAATATGAATCAATGCACGTAATTTTGCAATAAAAAAATCATTGCTGGAGACCATATTTCAACAATCATGGAAAGGTTTGTGTAAAAATTGGATTATCTAGGATAGTTAATGTCAAGTATTATAAATTATCTATCCAGTATTCAGTTGAAATTTATAAATTTTGTGTTATAACTTAACTTCCATATATATATGTGTATATATATAGAGTCATATTGACTGCCATATTTAAGCTCCATTTCATCATATGGTTATTTCAGCAATATCAGAAAATAGGGATAGGAGGAAAAAGGTAAAATCACTGTTTGGGGGCAATGAGCATCTTAACGTTACTGAAAATTGTATCCCCTCAATTCACCACTTGCTGTGGACCCCCTCCTGCTCCCTCACTCTCCCCGACCTTCCTCTGGCATGTAGCTTGTGACCAATTGCCCTGAACTCTTTTAGCTCTTCTGTTTCCAAAACTGTTCATTTTCTGATTCCTTATAAAGCTGTATTGACAATGTTTTCCTGCTACTATTGAAATCTGTTATTGTGATGATGAATTGTAGTAATAGGTTTTCTGTTATTAAGATTGTTGAGCCATCCTTGTGTTTCTGGGATAAGCCCTATTCCATATGAAATATAGTGTATGTGTGTATGTGTATGTGTATGTGTATGTGTGTGTGTGTGTGTGTGTGTCTGTATGTGTGTGATTTTTTTTGATATATTGCTATATTGTACTTGGAAGTTTATTATGCATTTTATTTGGGTTTTTGAAGCTGTAATAACATGGGAGTGTAATAAAAATATATAATGTTTTTAAAAATAGGACAGGATGTACATATAGGCAGAGGGAAAGGGACTAGGTAACATTGGAGATTTCAGAGGAAAGCCTAGGTAATTTAGAGAAGCGATTAAAGAGGAAAGAAGAGATGAGAGCAACTGGTCTTTGAAAAGAGGATCGAGTGCCTTTTCTCTGATCTGTTGGGAAAGTTGGGAGGATAGTTATTGGCGCAGGCTTCTTTTTAGCTCAAGAGGTGAGTTGGTGCAGAGACTTTCTCACAAGGTTCTCATGGTATCAGTGAGATAGAAGCCAACATAATATGCAAAGTTAAGATGGCCAACCTTCTGCAGGAAAGTCAAAAAGAAGAGAATATGCAGATTACTCAACTTTGATCTGTGTTAACCATAAAAATACACAGTTCTATTGGGAAAGTTCATTAGAATTTCAAATAAGGAAACTTGAACAATATTGACAGAACCCTATGCTGTTAACTCATTTTTTCCTCTGTGCATGACTCCTTTTATTACTTCAGGGTATTTTAGGAAGTAGCATAACTGTCTTCCTGTTGTTCAGTATAGGGACCAAAACCTCACTATGTTTCTTTAGCCTGGTTCCCATTGGCCACTTTCTTCCCAGTCTTCTAACTAAAAAGAAAGATGAATGCATGGGAAATGAGTAACCTGATTTTCTTCTGTCTTTCACAGTCTTCTTTCCTCTTAGAGGCTCATCTCTTCACTCCCCTAGCAGGAAGGTCAGCCCTTGGCCCTCTGTTCTTCCCTCACATGGTTTGAAGATTGGATGTGAGCCCAGCTCTGGGGGCTGTGAGTTGTGGTGAACAGAGCCCCTGATGTTCACTCTGGAGCCTGGTCCTGGCAGTGCTCCCTGGTCATGTGTTTCCCATCTGAATGATGAACCTCCTGAACTAGAACATCTTTATGGACATTTCTAGGTCTTAGCAATGTTTAACAATGGCTGTGGGCCAACCTACCATTGGAAATTTTTCATGTGCAACATTCCCATTGTTGTACCTGAAGTTGTTATCTTTCTCTAAAGCCACCTCAAACTCCTGATACCTGTCTTTCAGTCATCACTGTTTTCTTTTTCATTTAATTTGGAAACTGTTTTGTTCTCTTTAACTTGTTTCCCTTGACTTCATCTCTAATCAGTGATCCCACATCTCCTTTATTCATTTTTAAAGCCAATACCTAAATTGTAAGCCCCTACCTAATTGTACGGTTTTTAGGTTTTTAAAAAATATACTACTTTTCCTTCCATTCTCTACTATTTGCAGACCATCCTTTCTGTCAAGGGCTCATTGATATTCCAAAGGCATCTGCTACAGTGGGTCAAGTGTTTTCCTGAAAACTTTTCAAAGTGTTGCTGTCATATATTAAATGAAGTCCAAACCTTTTAAAGTGAAAGTGAATTTTTCTACAGTTTGTATTTAAATAAACCTTTCAGTTTCCTGTCCTAGTAGTTTCGTAAGTTGCTATTGCTTTTTCTTTTCTACTTTCTCTTTTTCCTATTTCCTTTCCTTTTTTATTATTTCTCTCTTGAATTCACTTACTTGTTCTTACTTCATTTCACACATTTATTATTTCCTATCACATTCAAGGTGCTGTTTTGTGTGCTGCATGCACTGCAGGGAGCAATGCAGATGCAAGAGCCATTGGGTTCTCTCTTGCCCAGGAATGGAGACACTGATGGAGTGAAAATGAGTTATACCAGTTATGGCCACAGGGAGCACCATGGACTCCCATGTTTCTGTCTTGCTTTGCCCCTCTAGGACATCTTTCCTGTCACTCTCTGGTCAAATCTTTCCTTTTGTTTTACCCCAGCTCTCAATCATCTCTTCTTTTCATATAAGAATAATTCCTGTAACCCCACAAGCCCCTATAAACACTTGCATTGATAGACATGCTGTTTAAGGATACTAGTGCTGTTTCTTTAACTGAATTATAAAGTCCTGGAAGGATTGTTTATTAATAACTTTTCATAGTTCCATTGCCTTGTACATACCTTGCTCTTTGTATTTTGTTTTAATTGATTTGCCTATAAAATGTAGAAATTTATATAAAAATCCTTAAAAACTCGAGATATCATACACATTACAAATCCCTCTCTATATGACTCCCCCCTGGTTTCCTTTAAGAAGATAAACTTTACATGATATCACTTCCCCCCAATAACTATTAGTAGAGAAAAGACATGTTTATTATACAGGACTGTTCTTGAAAAAATAGTCCCTCTCATTCACATCAACAAAACTATTTCTACAGGATATGATATGGAATGGGGGGCATATTTCCATATGCCCCATTAAAAACATAACACTGACATGTTTACCATCAGTGTTTGTTGAAGGAGATTCTTTCCTGTGTTACACACTTTTTCCTCAAACCAACATCTTCATGGATTTGACAGTTGTTATGTGCCTGGTTAGTCAGGGTGGTGTTATTCAAAATACTAAATCCCAGAAAAAAAGACAATCAGATGACATGGTTAATTGCCAATGATAATGACAAGGTATCCCATGATTGGTGGGCAACTCATTGAATATTTTTTAGTGTTAAAAATGAGCTAATGAAAGCTGCAAAAATGGCTCATTAAAGCAGCATCCTATCTCTCTTCAAATACTGTCATTTTATAATTATCGGACTCTGGGCTGGAGGCTGTCTAATAGGAGTTAACCGTGCTTGTGAAAATCTGTCTCTATAGTGTGGCTATTTCCTGATTTCCCTCAGGAAAAAAAAAAATGCAAATGAAGCCTAAAAGTAACTGTGGATTTCTCATCTAGAAAGGTCTGAATGTGTTTAACAAGTCTAATCATGGGACCAAAATAGAAACCCAAAGGACAGAGAAATGGAACATCTAATGTGAAAGAAGGCAAATGGTGCTTGTGTGCTTGGTCCTTGCTCCTAAGGAGGCTTTTGTAATATTTAAAAATCTGCAGCTCTGTTGAGTCAAGTTGCACAGGAAATGGTCTTGTGTGCATTCAGTATTCCTCTGATGAATCATGTGAATGCTGTGTTAGTTTCTGCCCAGCCCAAAGCCAAAAGGAAAATGCGCATCTGGCTTGTAAATCACAACCAAGCATTGATGCCTCGCTTGCTCTTTACTGGGTGATTGCCCTCTGTGCTTTACAAGTTCCTAGTACGGCTTATGGGGCATCCTGAGGGAAGCCTCCAGTGGCCTCTGAAGGATGGCATAGAGGGACCGCCGAATCCTCTCTGAAAGGTAACGTCTGCTACCTGCTGTGCACTCTCTGTGGTCCCCAGAGGAAAAATAATTCATTTTTATCTTTTTATTTATTTATTTTTTTCTATTTAGAAATTGGCCCCTGGTTACGGGAGTTCAGAGCGAAGAATGCTGTGGATTTCTCGCAGTTAACCTTTGACCCAGGACAGAAAGAACTTGTTGTAGGAGCAAGGTGAGAGATACTGTATTTTGCCACCGCAGGTATTTTTGGACTTCATTTTACGTCTGTGCAGTTACGTGTGACCTTCCCTGACAAAACTGAAGAGTGCTGAATAATATTATTCCTTATAAGAATGAAATACAGTATGAGTGTCGTAAAATATACTACTGCTAATAAGATGTTGATGGCTGCCCTTTAGAGCAAGCATTGACTGGGCCCTCACCCTGTGCCAGTAACTGTTCTAACACAAATGAACTCATTTGTTCCTCCATTCAAACCTAAGAGGTAGGTACTATCAACATTGCTGTTCTAGAGATGAGGAAACTGAGGAAGAAAGTAGATAAATAAGTTGTCCAGGGGCATATGCCTAAGAAAAGATGGACCTGAGTTGCAAACCCAGGCAGTTTGACTCCCGAAAACATGTTCCTGACTTCCCACTATATTCTTCAATAGGATTCTAGAGATCCAGAGATCTTGATGTGTACTCCAAGGCCCACCACCACCTTTCTTTGTCACTTTGATTAGGCCACATACCAGTAAATTGAGATTCAATGAAGTTATTTTTATCTTTGTCTCTTAAGGGTGTGCGTGTTCCTGTATCTACTCGACATCTGTATCCCAGTTTGACGATGAGGCCGCCGGCACACAAAACAAATTTGAGTTCTTTCCCCTGTTTTCACTATCACTTCCTTAGAAAACCTGCATAATCCTTGCATTCAAATTACGTATTTGGGGATTATATAGCCATCTTTTAGGAAAATTGATATTATTAAAGTTGAATAAAGGGTCCATTTGTAGAATTGGGTTCTTCTGGCATCTAAGGATGACACATTGGGCAGTGGAGAGTTCATTATATTTTTCATCCAAATGTACCAGAGTATAAAGCATACCTGTCATAGCTACAGAGGTTTTGCAGTCTCTCTATAAACCCGAGTGCAGCTAAATCTAGCTTATACTCTGGGTACTCTAGATAAACATTGAACAGTTCCTAGGATCATTGCTTTTGCTCTCAGATCTTGAGGTGTCCTTGTACATCCACTCAACACTTGAAGTGATGAATGGTTGTAATTTTACATGAGCAGGAAGAAGTTGGCGTAGTTTATTGCACCTAGCAAGTTACCTTCACCTCTTCTGACGTTTGTGAGGTACGGTGAATATGGATTGGACAAGGCTACTTGGTGTTCTCTTCCTAGTCCAGTAGCAATACTGGGGGATTTCTGATGCTCACTTCCATCAAATTTCATCACTTGGAGTTCGGCCTGTGTTTTGCAGTGGTGGTAAATCAGTCTCCTGGCCTTCAGAGGTTATCCTCCTTCTGCATACCACAGCCAACATCATCTTTTAAAAATGCCCACCTTCAGTAGCTCCCATTGGATCCGTGCTGTCTCCCTGGTGAGGTACGCCAGCCCTTCTGCCTTGCATTCCCACCTCCCTTCCAGACTTGCCTGTTTTCATTCTCACATGGTCCAGACATGTGGAATTACTTATTCTGCCTACAGTTATGGAATATGCTTTCTTACTTCTGGGCTTTTTCCCTTCTGACCTCTTTCTCATTTCCTGGAATACTGGCTACCACCCACCCCCACTCCAAATTATCTGCTTGGTAAACTCCCACTGTAGTAAGAACCTGACCGAAGGGTTCACCATCAGTCCTGAGCTGCCACATTCTCTGTCCTGTATGGCCCTAGTAACATACCTGACATCTACTTTTTTTTTCCTTTTAACTGCACTTATTGTAGGATATTGCATTATTTCTTGACAAGTCACCCTTATCAGATGGCGACTTACCAGAAGGCAAGGGAAGTGCCTGTCTTTTCTTTATTTCTCCAGAATATAGCCCAGATTTTTCCTGCTCTTAGAAGCTCAAAGATACCTGTTGATTCAACACATTTGTTTCCAGAGTTGAATTTGTAAGTGTTCCCCTCTGCATCTGGGTGAACACTTAGGGAAAAGGGGATTGGGATTATAACAGCTTATCCCAGATACCTACATTTGGCAAGAGTGTGAGCCAGTGGCAGGCTGTATACACCAAAGCTCACCCTGAGGGAAAATGAGCTTTCACTCTGAGCCAAGGGAACAGACCCTTTACCAGGGGAGCAGGTACATGTGTGACCCCAACTAGAGTTTTGAGTCTTGCATCCCTCATTCATCTCTAAAGAACTTGGGAAAAGGTTTTTCTATGACTTTGACTCAGGAGATTCTCTGTTGTCTCTGGAGGTCCTGGGTGCTGTGTGAACAAACCAGCACATCATTCTGCAAGTGGTTGGCTTTTGGTCAGTGACTCAAGATTTTCCTAAGGGATGTGAGAAGCCACAGAGCACATTAGGGTATTGTGAAGAGATGTCTTATGCTCCTGTTCTGGCTGTAGATAGCAGCTGGGAATTATTTTCAAGGGGTACCTGTCCCAGGAGGTCTCCATACCAGAGTCCCTGGAGTTCTCGATTCCAGTGTCAGTGGGGTGTCTCTCTCTCAGTATCCCTAGAGGTCTCTGTCCAGTATCTCTGATGGTTTCCATCTCAGCATCCCTGGAAGTCTCTATCTCAGTGTCTTCCAGTTTCCCTGGAGCCTCCACCCCAATGTCCCTGGCGTCTCCATCCCAATGTCTCTGGAGTGTCCATCCCAGTGTCCCTAGAGTCTCCATCCCAATATGTCTTGTGGCTTCCATCCCAGGGCCCCTGGAATCTGCATCCCAATATCCCTGGAGTCCTCATCCCAGCATTCCTGGAGGTCTTCATCCATTGCATATCAACATGGTCTGCTGGGAAGGATTGGATGGGCCACTGAGTCAACCTAGCGTGCTGTATGGCATGGTGGGCATGAATACATAGGATTGCCAGACTTAGCAAATAAAAATCCACGATGCCCAGTTAAATTTGAATTCCAAATAACAACCTTTTATATATATATATATATATATATATATATATATATATATATATCTTTGTCTTTTGTTGTTTTTTTTGAGATGGAGTCTCGCTGTGTCGCCCAGGCTGGAGTGCAGTGGCGCGATCTCGGCTCACTGCAAGTCCGCCTCCCGGGTTCACGCCATTCTCCCGCCTCAGCCTCCGAGTAGCATAAGTATGTTCCAAACGTTGGGTGACCCCAGGAGCATGGGCTGTAGTTTTCTATTCTAGAGAAGTGTGTGATACATTATAGACATTTGATAAATAAATAACAGAAAAAAAGAGGCTGGCCCTTACCTAAGTGACTCTAAGCCAGTTTTAAAGCCTAATTTTCTCATCTGTAAGGATGATGTAACAATTTCTACCCCTTTCAGCTGTTGGGGACATGAGCTAAAATAACCCACAAAAAGTTATTGTCCCCTTAACAGGCAAAGTGGTGAGCACACAGCCCTAGGGAAACTCTGAGGGCCTTCATGGGTTTCACATACGTGTGCATATGCCTTTCAGGCAGACACTACCTGAGGAAGAGAATAGGAATTTCACCTGGGAAATTTCATGGGATTAGGCTCAGAAAGTTTGAGAGGGAGTATGGGTCAGATATAAAACTTTAAAAATAACCCAGCCCTCAGATTCCTGTTTGGCAAAACTCGACTTAGCAAGAGTAAGTTTAGATAACAGGTGTATGTTTCAGAAATCAGTAATGGTTTAAAAATATGAGTTGTGAAAAAATATAATGATACTCAATTTTTTTTCTCATAGCACTAGGCATTGTGGAGCCATTTATTGGATGGTTTCACTTTATACTAGTGATACTTTATGTTCCTGAAATTGCATTCAATTAAAGATTCTTTGTACTCTTTGATAAAGGAAGTTCATTGTGCTGCAAAAGAGAAGCCTTTCTTTAGGCAATTTGTGGTTATGGAGCATCAGAAGGTACTTGGATCTGAATTCAGGGAATTTCTGGAAGAAGTCATACATTTTCATTTCCAAGATGCACATGAACTTTCATATTATCTTAAATGCATCAACAGTCATATCTTGTTTTACCCCTGTCTTTTAAAAGTTAATAATATTTGTGTTTTCAATGATGAAAATTAGGCATCTTCATTTAGAAAATGTAGAATACACTGTAAAGCATAAAGAGAAAAACCATTTCAGAGATAATCACAGTGAAGCTTTTCAGTTATTTCCTTACATTATTTGATTTCTATGTGTTCCTCCTCTTGGGATAATATTTGTTGAGTGATTGCATACTTCTTCGTCACAAATCCTACTAAGATCAGTTTCTCGGTATAAAAAAATTCAAAATGAAAGAATATAGTATGACTGTTTTTTGTATAGAAGATTAGAAAAGGAATGGCAGTGACAACACTCCACACACTTGAGGCAAGTGTAAGTTTCACGGCAGATTGAATTGTTGCAACAGATGCAAGGGAGGGTGATTACATTTTTATTTCCCAAATGAATTAGTTTGTCTTGAGTGTTTCAGGTTCATTCTAAGGGTGGCAAGTGATTCCATCCTGAATCACTCTGATATGTATTCTGTGCTGAATCCAAGTATTATTCCAAATGGCAAGTAACTCGGTTGACACATAAGGCAGTGTTTGACTGCTGTTGGGCATTTACAAATTGGCCATATTTTTATAATGCATAAAGCCCTACAGTGCTAATGAAAAAGAGTTTATTATCAAAGCATCTGTAGCATGAATCGTTCCCACTGAACCGTGGGGGAAGATGTGGAGTCACTCTTTCTGGCTATGTAGGTACTTTTATTAAAAAATGTGATTTTTCTAAATGAAAACATTTTTTTTAACATCTATCTCAGTTTCTAAAATGTGAATTTTCTTCAGCCTTTTAAATGTGTTTCTTGGTCTTTAAGTTATTTTCGTCCGATTACTCAATTCTGATTCTCTTACTTTTCTCCAAAAAGCTTGAGTGTAATATAAATATAAATCAAGGGGTACAGTCTTACAAACTATGGTATTTTAGTAAGGAAGTTCATCTGTAAGCTCTCAAACAAATACCTGTGAGTCCACATGGCCTAAACATCTGCCATGGGTAAGGTGGTGGGATTGAGGCCACACACCCAATACTTGGATCGGGTAATGATCATAATTCATAGCAGATACAATGATTTATGTCCTTGGAAATGTTTGATTTTAATTCTATACAAAACAACATCACAAAAGGAGAACATTAAGTCACCAAGGGAACAAAAGGCACTAGGGATGCATGAGTCTCCTTGCACACCTGGCCTGATGTACCAGCCCATAACTGTATGCCTTGCACACCTGAGCTAATGTGAGTACCAGCCCGTAGCTGCACACCTTGCACACCTGAGCCAATGTGAGTACCAGTCCATAACTGTACGCCTTGCACACCTGACCCAGTGTGAGTACCAACCCATAGCTGCACACGTTGCACACCTGACCCAATGTGAGTGCCAGCCCAAAGCTGCATGCCTCATATACCTGACGTAATGTGAGTACCAGCCCATAGCTGCATACATTGCACACCTGACTCAATGTGAGTTAACAGCCCACCACTGCACACGTTGCACACCTGACCCAATGTGAGCACCAGCCCATAGTTGCATGCCTTGCACGCCTGACCCAATATACCAGCCCATAGCGGCATGCCTTGTGCACCTGGCCCAGTGTGAGTACCAACCCATAGCTGCATGCCTTGTGCACCTGGCCCAATGTGAGTACCAGCCTATAGCTGCATGCCTTGTGCACCTGGCCCAATGTGAGTACCAATCCATAGCTGCATGCCTTGTGCACCTGGCCCAATGTGAGCACCAGCCTATAGCTGCATGCCTCACACACCTGGCCCAGTGTGAGTACCAATCCATAGCTGCATGCCTTGTGCACCTGGCCCAATGTGAGTACCAGCCTATAGCTGCATGCCTTGCACATCTGACATGATGTAAGTACCGGTCCATACTGCACACGTTGCACACCTGACCCAGTGTGAGTAGCAGCTCACAGTTGTCTGAATACCTTGCACTAAACCCCTTGACTTACCATTACAGTAATTCTAGATATCAGCAGATATGTCTGTGTAAGTGTATGTACAACAAATAGTACGGATTTCTGATCACTTTAGTTTATTATTTTGAACCATTTGTTTGGCTAATGGTTTGGATTTACAGAACTAAAGATAAAATAGGAAAGATTAACTTGCTGTTTTTATGCTTGGGCTGAATTTGCTTTAAGTATTCAGAGCCCTTAAATGATAAACTTAGGTGCATTGAAATTTTAACAAGTTTATTTGAACATTTAGAGATTCAGGAATCAAGTATCACCAGACTTCCAGCAGCTCTCCACTTGTGGGTGGGGGTGGCAAGGGAGGAAACTTTTGTAATGTTCTTCCCAGAAGCAAGACAAAGAAAACGCCTCTTGTTGGTGGAAACTCCCTAGTTAGAGGTTAGTTGGTGGTTTCTAATTGGTTAAATCTCAAGTTAGACTTTAGTTAGGGTTTCGTTTCTGACTGGTTAAGCTTAAGTTTCCTTTTACTATTTACATTGAGTTGAATTTTGGTTTGTTTACATAGGAACTCAAGAAGTGAAGACTTCTCAGTCTAATGGCCTCCCGATTATTTTAGCATAGCATATATTCTTATAAGATCACATAAAATAAATGGTAGGTTTCTATTTAATGAGTTTCTTTTTTAAAAAATGACTTTATCTCTGGTTCTAAACAAGGGGGATTACGTTTAAATTCACATAAAATTTGTTTTAAACAACTGGCCAATATCGTTATTTTTTGGTGATTATAATTCTTGTTTTTGCTTGAAAATTTTACCTGGGAATTACTCTGTTGGAGGCAATATATAATTAACAGGGAAACTGAAGATGTTTATCAGATCAGTGATTCTGCTTCCAGTAGCCACACTTATTCGTCTTTTCCAAAGGATATATTTTAGTCAAGTTTACACAATTAAAGGAAATACATGCTGAGTGGTATGAAATCAGAGATTAGCAGGGAATGCAAAAAGGAGTAGAGTCCCATTGTGGAAAGAGATCCGAGGTAATGCTGATTTTCACGTTGTGTTTACATTAATTATGACTTAGGACAAGCAGCTGGTGATGGAAAAGGAACGGTGCTTTTCATTGCAGTCTTTTTTATCCTCTTCCAATCAAATTATGAACCTCCACTTTAGGGTTTAAAGGTTTCCGCTTCTCTGTCCCTTACCTTCTCAGGGCTGGCCCCTATGCACAGGTATGTCCTTTAAGATTCTCTGGGCTTCTCTCTTTCTTCTACCTGTTTTCCCCTTTCTTCTAATTGGCTTATTTGATTAGTTATCCAATATATGTTAAAAAGTCTCCTTGTTGTCTGCTGGCTTTGTTACCTTTTGTCCAATATTTGCCAAACATTAGTGTTCTTAAGTATTAGCTAGGACATTTGTTCAAAATTAGGATGCCCCTCCCAGCTCTGCTGATTTAGGTGGCTCAGGGTGTGTGCTTTTAACAAACTGGTGGCCGACTGACATGCCTGGGAAAGATTTCTAACCATTCTGTTCCTTCTGCTATTGTGAAAAGAACAAAAACAAAAACTAAAACAAAATAAACGAATCTGTATTTTTTTCCCTGCTTGAGTTGGGAGAATATCGGCCTGGTACAACAGTTACCTATTTAGTTATAAATAACTAAGAACATACAGTTGGTCTTCCCTGGGTTCTGCATCTGCAGATTTAACCAACCACAAGCCTAAAATATTTGGAAAAATGAAAAACAAACAATACAACAATGAAAATCATACCAATAAAAACAATATGGTATAACAACTATTTACATGTATTACGTGTTAGATATTATAAGTAATCTAGAGATGATTTAAAGTATATGGGAAGATGTGCGTAGGTTATAGGTAAATACCAATCCATTTTATATCAGGGACTTGAGCATCCATGGATTTTGGCACTCGAGGTTGTCTTGGAGCCAATGCTCTGGGGATACCAAGAGACAGCTGGAAATAAATAAATGTACAAAGGCTTCCTATTTCCCAGATCCCATGAACAAACCAACAAAGGGCTTTGATAATAATTGAATAACTTATTTGCATGTGCATGTGCTACAGACTAAGTAGTGAGAGCTTTTCTCCTACCCAGGTCCACACAGAGTTCATCCAAATGTATTAGTTCATGTAGTTATTCTTTCAAGATTCTGTGTTCATCAAATATTTATTGAACCTACTTTATGCCAGGAAGCATCTTAGGCATTAGAGAAACAAAGATGAAGCATCTTCTCTACCTGATGAGGACTTTCTAGTCCAGCACAAAGGTTGGCAAGCTGGGGCCGCAGAGTTGCCTCCTGTTTTCATAAATATGCTTTTATTGGCACACAGCCACACCCACTCATTCACACATCTTCCGTGGCTGCTTTTGACCTAAAACTGCAGAGATGAGTAGTTGGGACATAGACCACAAAAGCAAAATATCTGCTCTCTGGCCCCATAACCAAAAGTATGCTGATCCTGGCCTAGTGGGTGAGACAGGGGCACAAGCAATTCAATTCTCCAAGGGAAGTCTGAGTAAAGGGTCCTGAAAACAGCAAGAGTAAAGGGATATGATGGTACATGGATCTGAAGAGGCTGCATTGAGAAGGTGCTCCTCCAACTGGGCCTGAGTGATACGTGAGGAATCTGGCAGGGAAGACAGAGAATCACATGGGAAAAGTCAGAGATTCTGATGAGGCTGAAAAGTGCTTGGCTCCGTGGCACCTGTTGGTGACAGAGAGGGGGAAGTAATTATAGGTGAAGCCCTGAGCATTAGTTGGGGTCAGATTATAAAGAAATTTAGACTTGGTCCTCTAGGCTCACTGCAACCTCTGCCTCCTGGGTTCAAGCAATTCTCCTGCCTCAGCCTCCCGAGTAGCTAGGATTGCAGGTGCCCACCACCATATCCGGCTAATTGTATTTTTAGTGTTGACAGGGTTTTACTATGTTGGCCAGGCGGGTCTCAAATTCCTGACCTCAAGTGATCCACCCACCTTGGCCTCTCAAAGTGCTGGGATTACAGGTGTAAGTCACTGTGCCCGGTCAGAATCTTTGATTTAATCAAGCTCCCATTGCTCTGCTGGCTTGGTAAATTTGAGAACCTCTGCTAAAGTCATTGAGAAGCCCAGGAGATTTCTACGTTTATGTATTCAAATAATCATATTTGCATTAGGAAGATACGTCCACTATATTGTGTGCAGGACATGCTAAACTTGCAGAATTTGGAGCGAGGCATGGCGGTTGAGGGTTGTGGATCAGGTGAGCGTACGGGGTGCTTAAACTTAGGCGGTGATGATGGAATTGGAGATGAGAAGCCAGATTTGAGACATGTTTAAGTGCTGGGTTTAACAGCAATTGATGGCCAACAGAATGGGTTGGCTGGTGGCAAGGATCAAACCATTCAGTGAGTTTTGGAAGTGTGACTGGGATACAGCATATGGGAGAATGAGCTGTAATTCTTTGATTATTAGAAGATACATGAGAAAAAAAATCTCAGATTTGTATGAATACTGAAGATAACATAGAAAATTAATTGTATGTGGACATAATTTAAAGCATGAATAGTCCTAGGAAATCACAGGTTAAAGGAACCATAGAAATACTCAGTTGGCATTTTTTTTTTCAAATGAAAACTTATCTCTGTTAACTGAAAAATGGAAAAGAACAAATCATATACCCAGTGGACCCACAAAGACAAAAGTAGAGAGTTAAATTTAGAGCAATAAATCGTCACTGTAATCCTCACAGCACTTAGAGATTTGCAAGTAATAATTAAAGCATAATAAAATGTAAACTATTAGTGTAATTATTAACAATATTGATTAATAACTTTTACCCTAAATATATTTGTGGGAAAATATTTTTCTGATTTTATATCTCTGAGATTTGCTGGCAGCATTGTTCTAGTTATTGCATGCCATTAAAATGTATCTTTGTTATTTCATTCTACTTGCTAAATAATAAGAGGCTATCCATCTATTTTTGCACCTTTTAATCTTGGTATTTAAATATATAACAATGCTATTAAAATGGTTTGATCTCGGTTTTAATGTGTTCTTTGAAATTTATTTCTAATAACCAAGACTTTTAGGGAGCTTGAAATGGTCTTTCTGGGATAGGGAATGAAATAAGTTAATATGGTTCTGGGAGAATGGGTACCGGACACACGTAACAGCATTAACAGCAACAAAAATTAAATTACAGTTATCTTGAACTTTGTATAGCCTGAAGAATACATATTTACTGTTTTTGAGGAGGGTAGAGAAAATTCTGATTGAGGAGATAGCTAATCACATGACCATATTATAAATTTGTCACCATATTTTAAAATATTTTAGAAAAAAATTCACAAAAGAATTAAAAACTATAATTTAAATGTGATCTCACTATTTAAATATAATGTTATACTGTTTGGAAAGGCTTTGTAATTTTGACATTTAATTATCTTCTGAGAAACCCATGAAAAAACTACATGAAGCAGACATTTTTTTAGGATAGTTATGACCACAAAATTAAAAGGCTCCTAGAATTTGCTTATAGTTGACCAGCATAATGGAAAGTCTTGGAAATCACAATTATAGATAGGTTGGTGAATTGGTGAATTATATGAGTTGGTTGCATTATTAAATTAAATCATTATATTCTTTAAAGTTACTGATATGATCACAATGTTAAATATTTACATTTAGATAATCAAACTAATTTTACAACAACATTTTATGTTTTAAAGGATATAGTTACTATTTTTCCTTAGTTTACTGATTGATTGATTGATTGATTGAGACAGGGTCTCGCTCTGTAGCCCAGGCTGGAGTACAGTGGCAGGATCTCTGCTCAGTGCAACCTCTGCCTGGCATGTTCAGGGATTCTAGTGCCTCAGCCTCTCGAGTAGATGGGATTACAGTTGTGCACCACTATGCCTGGCTAATTTTTCTGTATATTTAGTAGGGGTGGGTTCTCGCCATGTTGGCCAGGCTAGTCTCGAACTACCGACCTCAGGTGATCTACCTGCTTCGTCCTCCCTCATGCCTGTAATCCCAGCACTTTGGGAGGCCCAGGCGGGTGGATCACCTGAGGTCAGGAGTTCGAGACTAGCCTGGCCAACACAGTGAAAACCCATCTCTACTAAAAATACAAAAAAAAAAAAAAAAAAAAAAATTAGCTGGGCATGGTGGCACGGACCTGTAATCTCCGCTACTCTGAGACTGAGGCACAAGAATTGCTGAATGCCTACAACGGAGGTTGCAGTGAGCTGAGATCCTGCCACTGCCCTCCAGCCTGGGCAACAGAGTGAGACTCCATCTCAAACATAATTTGTTATCTTCAAAAGTCTACCAGTGCAATTGAAAATGTGGGTATCATGTAGGATGTCACTGTACTTGAAAAGTTCTATGCCAGTTAGATGTTGACAGCAGTGAGGATGGAAGGAAACTGGCAGTGAGGAAAGTATTGTGGGCTGGAAGCTGGTGCAGGGACAGGAGAGACTAGTCAGCTCTCAGACTCCCCCAGCTGGCTCATGGGCAGTGTATGTTTTGTCTCCAGATTGTCTCATGATTGGCCTTGGTCTAAACTTTTATTAGACGACAGCAAATGTTTCTGTCAACACTGTTAAAACGTCTTTATACATTTACTTGGCTTCTGCCTTCATTTGCTCTAGTACAAAATACAAATCTACCTTCCTTAATTCTTCTTTTCTCAGTTATAAGCAAGCCTCTAACTCACATGTTCAATAGGAACTTGTGATTTTTTTCTTCGATTTTATAGTCGTATTCATCAGAGACCAGTTGAGTTATTCTAAGAGAATGTCATTTTAAAACACCTGTGTCTTTCATAATTTATGGAGGTCAAAGTTAAGTTTTATAGTGTCTCTAGATGAAATGAGTCATTTAGTTAATATGCTCATGATGGCTCAACCTTTTCTTTAATGCTGGCTGCATTTTATTACTTTACATGAAGACACAAATGAACTTTATCTATTAAGGTCCCCACTGCTCCGTCCGAGAATATATTGTTGTGCTTAGTGATTTGTTTCTAATAGGCCACTAGGGGAAGTGATGGGACCCAGGAATGAGTTATTCAATCCTAGAGTCAGTAAGAAAGAAACTTTGGTGAAGACGTAGAAAACCCATTCAGGTGTCTAGTGGGGAAACGAAGAATGGGCTTTAATATGGTGATTTTTGCATCTGCCAAATTTAATAGCTTTGTGATTTGAATTATTCAGCTCATTGGATCTATGTACTCCTCATATATTATTACTCCTAAAAGGAATCTGGTTTATTGCACGTGAATGTGCAATGTCAAATTTTATTCCATGGCATTTGAAAAAAAAAAAAAAAAGTAGATCCATACCAAGGGAAGAAAAACTCATATTTTTATTTACTATAGCCACAAAACTGAACTGTTACACTTTGGCAAACTCTTGCTTTTCACTTTGGTAATGACAGGAGAAAAATAGAAGTATAGAATCATTCCCCCAAGCTATACAACTAATACATTCAAAGAATCTCATCTCTTAACTTCTTGCACCACTGCCTTTTTCCCTGAAGAATGGCAATAGTCCTTATTACTACCTATTTACATCTGGGGTGTTATGAAGATTAATGAGATCACTTAAATGCTTTGGTTTGCTCAGAGCATTGCCCTATTAGGGAGACTGACCCTACGTGCAACATTTGGTTAGCATTTACAGTTGGCCAGGAGCCAGAAGCATTACTTCTTCATGTTGGAAAGGCTGGTGGCTTTTCTCGTGAACCTCACACATATTGTTTTCCCTCCTCTGTGCTCGCACAATTGCAAGATAAAGTGATTGCCTCTTGTGTAATACCCTGGAGGACAGCCACTTGCAGGCTTCCATAGATCTTACTTTAGTTTGTGAGTAGCCCAACACCAGGGAATGTCAATTTTTTATCCCCTTTAGAAGGTTTTCTTTCTTTTTGTAACCTTTAACTTTGTAGGTCATTGACCTAAACTGTGATGAATCAAGCTGTCTTGAGAGATTTCAAGTCCCTCATGTTGCCAGCTGGCTTGGAATTTTTCCTACGACAAAAATGCATTTGGAGTTGTACGTGGGGCCAAATAGTTCGAGGAAAGAGATTTGAGAATAGCAGAATCCACACTGTGTTTTGTCAGATTCTACTTCTTGGGATGTGATTAGGGAATTCTACAGCTGTTTTACTTATGCTTCATCTTTTAAAATATTGTTTAAAATAGCTGAAAATTGTAATAAGGTGAATACTAAATTGTTTGTGTAGCGAGGCATTTGACTACTTAGGTTTTACATGGACCATAGTCATTTATTAAACTAATATTTAGGCCGGGCGCGGTGGCTCACGCCTGTGATCCCAGCACTTTGGAAGGCTAAGGCGGGAGGATCACTTGAGGTCAGGAGTTAAAGACCAGCCTGGCCAACATGGTGAAACCCTATCTCTACTAGAAATACAAAAATTAGGCCTGGTAGCACATCCGTATAATCCCAGCCACTGGGGAGGCTGAGGCAGGAGAATTGCTTGAACCTGGGAGGCGGAGGTTGCAGTGAGCTGAGATCACACCATTGTACGCTAGCCTGGGCGAAGAAGCGAGACTCCATCTCAGAAATAAAAAAAAAAAAAAATTAAAAGCACCTACCAACTCTGTGCCTTAAAAATCAAACAAATAAAAAGCAACAAAAATATAACCAATCAACTGGCATGAATATACACATTAAATAGATGTTGATCTGTATAAGACGATAAATAGTTCTGACAGGTGGAGTGTTACAATTTTTAAGAAAGCTTCATCAGCTGATTTTATTATTCACAAATACATAAGTACTTATTACATAAATTTATACTATTAAAGAATTATTGTATCTATTTTATATGTTGAGGTTTCTTTTAAGATTATTTTGAAATAAGTTACTCAGTTGTGAAAAATAACACATGAAAAACACTTCTCAGGAAATGATTTAAATTTGCCATAATAAAAAGATTTTTGTTAGATGGCCATTTATTCATAGAACTTAGGCATTGTGTGTGTGTGTGTGTGTGTGTATATATATATATTTATTTTTTTTTTTGAGACGGAGTCTCGCTCTGTCACCCAGGCTGGAGTGCAGTGGCGCGATCTCGGCTCACTGCAAGCTCCGCCTCCCGGGTTCACGCCATTCTCCTGTCTCAGCCTCCTGAATAGCTGGCACCACAGGCACCTGCCACCACGTCCGCCTAATTGTTTGTATTTTTAGTAGAGATGGGGTTTCACCGTGTTAGCCAGGATGGTCTCGATCTCCTGACCTCGTGATCCGCCGGCCTCGGTCTCCCAAAGTGCTGGGATTACAGGCCTGAGCCACCACGCCCGGCCAGCATTGTGTTTATCTAAACATGGTCATAGTCTTTTGGGAATTTGTTGTATTTAAATACATTGAGATAATTGTATAGTTTATCTCTTTCATTTCATAAGTTAAGAAATAGGGCTATTTTTAGAATTAGGTACGGGCGGGAGTTATTCAGGCAAAATAAAAAGAGAGAAAAGAGGTGCTATTTAAACAGCCAGACCCGTAGGCTCAAACTGTTGTCCTCATGGGGAGACATACATCACAGCCAGATCACAGTCCCAGAGGTGAAAATTGATGGCCTAGGATCAAATTTGTTATTAGCAGAACTAAGACTTGAATTTTCTTAAAATGGTTTGTAAATGGTCCTGTAAATGACCAGTGAAGATGTGAAATACTCATAGCATAAGAGCTGTTGCTGTGTTTGCTTCTGTGGGTGTGCATGTTTGGTGCAGGTGAAATTAGGAAGGGGACACTGAATGACTAATAGGTGAGGCCACGAGGCGTAATGGGACAAGGGACATTAAGACGGGAGGCTTGTTTCTAATCCCAGGACTTTCTCTGAAGCCTTACACTATTGGACAAATCTCACTGCACCTCTTAATTTATAGAAGTTTCCTCATCTATAAATCGAGGGGTATATACTCTTTCGTGACAGCTTAGTTCTCGAGTTCTTAGACTCTATATTATTAGATTAAAAATATGAGAAAGGGGTAAAATAATCACCAATTTTTATCTTGCAACCCAGAAAATACTAGAAAAAGAGAAGTTCAAATCCTCTGGTGCTTTCCTTCCTGGGGCATCGGATGTGGTGATGGTGATGGTGGTGGTGATGGTATTTCATAGTAACTGTGCTATTTTTCCTAGTAAGCGTGCCCCTCCATCCTCTCTGCCCCTTCCTTTCACCTATTGAATACCTCTGCCATATTGATTTGTTATTGCTTGTGAGATAATCGGAAGGGCACCATAGCTCTCTGGTATTTGGAAGGAGAAGAGGTAGATGGTTGAACTCCTCTAGCAATGTTTCTGGACAGGCAGGGTACCTTACAACCCATTGGAAGTTGAGAAGCAGAAAAATAATGATCAGAAGAGTTATCTTTGCTTATGGAGATGTGGACTGAGAATGTGGCATATTTTTTATTATAAGCCATTATCTTCTTCTGTGGAAAACACCTGAAAACTGGAAGCTGGTGTTGCATACGGCAATCTCTGTGTCTCCTCCACTGCCCTCCCCAAGTAGACAGAGAGCTCTTCGCTTGATCTGCACAGAGCTCTACAGAGCACTGCAGACTCTGCTATCATCTTTTCTCAAAGGGCCTGACAGCATTTCCAGCTTTTCCTTTGGCTATGAGAGCTTCTTTTCAAGAAAGTTTCCGGAGACAGATACCATAGTGTGAACATAAATGTGCACACGTATGTGTGTGAGTATGCAAGAAAGAAGGAACCATGAGATATCACCAAAGCTCTTAGGTAATTCATTTACTAAATGAATGAGTTTCTTTTATTGGAAATATTTACTGAAGAAGTCTTTCTTAAAATTGCCAGTGGGTTGAAAAGGGGTAGGACCACTGGATTCCAGGACCAATGACAAAATAAACATAGAAGTTGGCACCATTAATTGATGCTTACAGTAGGTCAGACTTCATTCTAAGTGTTTTTCTTAGATTTAAACCTCACAACAACGCTAGGGGATGGGTTTGATTATTAGCTCCATTTTACAGATGAAAAGACTACGGCGTAGAGAGAAATGCTTTCTTCCTGAGATTGTATAGAGGCAGAACTCCATCTTTTGCATGAATATTCTTAATCGCTAGGTAATACTGCCTCTCATAGCAAAGGGGCAGCCTCTTGAAACCAGAAAGACAGTGGGAAATATGTGAGAGTGAGGAGCTGAGCTGCCCATAGAGGCGATGGGTGTGCAATGGCCAGTGATTTCCCTGGTGCCGCTGTGTACTAGTCTGTTCTCATGCTACTATAAAGAAACACCGGAGACTGGGTAATTTATAAAGAAAATAAGTTTAATTGATTCACAGTTATACATGGCTGGGGAGGCCTTAGGAAACTTGTAATCATGGTGGAAGGTGAAGGGGAAGCAAGCTTGGGCCTTCTCACGTGGTGGCAGGAGAGAGAAATGCAACCCGGGGAAATGCCAGATGCTTATAAAACCATCAGATCTCATGAGACTCACTGAGTATCATGAGAACAACATGAAGCAACCCGCCCCCATGAGCCAATCACCTCCTACTAGGCCCCTCCCTGGACACATGGGGATTACGAGGATTAAAGTTCCAGATGAGATTTGGGTGGGGACACAGCCAAACGATATCACACTAAGCCCCACTTCTGAAAGCCTTGTCTGTGTGTGTGTGTGCAGATTTCTCGCTTCCTTTAGAGGAGGTGTGCTGGTTTCTAGGTCACATTGGGTGAAAGCTTGGCTGATGTTGAGATGTGAGTCACCCTCCAGTGCCAGCTACCTTGGCTGCTTCAACATACTCTTCTGTGTGTGCACCAAGTTCACATTTGTTCCTCTGAAAACGACTTTTTGTTGTTGTTGAGACAGGATCTCTCTCTGTCGCCCAGGCTGGCGTGCAGTGGCAGGATCGTGGCTCACCGGAGCCTTGACCTCCCAGGCTCCATCGATCCTCCCACTTTAGCCTCCTGAGTAGCCAGGACTACAAGCATGCATCATGACACCTGACTTATTTTTGTGTTTTTTCTTTTTTGTGGAGATGGGGGTCTCCCTATGTTGCCTAGGCCTGTCTAGAACTCCAGGGCTCAAGTAATTAGCCCACCTTGGCCTCCCACGGTGCTGGGATTACAGGGCAATGTGCCTGGCCTGCAGATGACATTTCTGTTGGAGTCCTAGACTCATGGCACCGACTAAATCAAAAGACTTTCCTGTAATATTCCCTCCCCTCAGAGGTATCCTTTACCTGGTTTTTCATAGAGGGCTGCAGCGTTATAATAAAGGACGGGGGAGCTTTTCCTGAAATGGCTTTGTGATGGAGGTGGCGTGTGCCAAGCAGTGCTTCTGGCAGCTTCTCTTGGGGTATATCAAAGGTGAGACTGGAAAGGTAGAAAGAGTGTGTTAAGGAGACTATTGCTGTGGTTTGGGGGAGGCCGTTTTTACTCAGTTTAGAGAGGTGGTATGCCCATGTGAGGGGGCAAATTGTGTGAAACCTGAATGCCCGGGAGGCAATGCCTGGATTCATGAGATAACTGAATGTGAGCCTGGTCCTCTTTCATCCTGCAGCTGTGTGTACATGTGCTTCTGAGTGCCAGCTGGCATGGGGGCTTCGTCCTCCCTAACTCTGTCCATACCATAGGGATGTTTCTTGGTCATCTCAAGGCTATACCCTTGGGCCACTTTGGCTGTCACTTGTCACTTCTACTGGGACATATGTCCAACTTATATATTTACCCCCCTCCCCACGATAGTGAAAATAGTCAACATTTATGTCTTATTGTTGTTGTAAAATTTCTCTCTTTGTTCCATAGAAGTGACCTTGGACCAGCCCATTATAACAACATCCTTGGCTTCTTGGAGATCCTGCCTCATGTTCATTTGCATCTTAGTTTGTTTACTTTTATGTACCAGCATCTTCTTGCCATTATTATTTGTACTGGGGCTGACTTTCTCCTCCCTTCCTCTTTGGGGTGCTGTTGGTGCACATCCCTGCCCCATCTTCCCATTTACATGATGCCAGGATTTCAGTTAGAGGCTGAAGCAAAGAATACTGAGGGAGGTTAATGAGTTATTTCTAAAACCTGCAACACTAGAGTCCAAAGCCCGGTGTAACTAATCTGTATCTTTTTTCCCTGTGCTCTACTGATCTCCATTGCATATTTCACTGTTCTTCCCCTTCTTTGTTGAAATTGATAGTTTTCTTTTCTCTGATTTCCTCTTTTGCCCTTGGGCAGTGAAACTGACTCTTTGAAGCCCTTGATGTCATCAGTTTCCGTTGGTTTATATTTCTTTCTTTTCTTTTTTTTTAAACCAAATTCCATAAACTGAAAATTATATTTATGTGTGTGTGTGTGTGTATATATATATATATACTATTTATTTATTTTTGAGATAGGGTCTCACCTTGTCACCCGGGCCAGAGTGCAGTGGGGTGATCACAGCTTACTGCAACCTCCACCTCCCAGGATCAAGGCATCCTCCTGCCTCAGCCTCCTGAGTAGCAGGGACTATAGGCATATGCCACTATACCTGTATAATTTTTGTATTTTCTGTAGAGACAGGTTTTGCCATGGTTCCCAGGAGCCTGGCAACCTCCACCTCCCAGGATCAAAACATCCTTCCGCCTAAGCCTCCCAAAGTGCTAGGATTACAGGTGTGAGCCACCATACTGCACCCAAGTTCATAATTCTAAACTTTTATTACATACTGAATCCATCCTACAAGGTAGAGTACTGTGAACCTCAGAGCATTGCTTGAATTCAAACTCTTAATTATAAAACATGGTGAATTTAGGTGATGATTAAAAAGGAAAACCTATGAGGGATGTTTTTACATCGTCTTGCTTAAGTGAAACTCGGTTTCAGAATGGAATGCCCATGTCCTTTTATTTATTCCATATAGATCAAGAGAGCCAGTTAATGACTTACACTTACCGTAATTAGGTACAAACACACCCCACTTATTCGTTAGCTTTCTCACCAATCTCAAATGTGTATTTGTTGACATCTTGAATTCCTCTTTCTACTCTAAGATCCAAGGAAAGTAGTGCTAACCATATTCTTAGAAAGAAGATGCTTTTGAAGTCAAAATTATTATTTTATTTTCTTTGTTCTTGAAATTTTTATAAACTCTTCACTTTCTGGGATCGATTAAAAATAAAACTGCTCTCTTTTTATATTTTGTAGAAACTACCTCTTCAGGTTACAGCTTGAGGATCTGTCTCTCATCCAGGTAGGTGCAATTTATTTTTCTCAAGCTTTCATTTTCCATCCCAATTAACTCACTGTTTGAGGAGATGAAGACAGATGTATGTAAAGGTGTTAATCCAGGCTGAGCAGGGGTTCATTTCCTCAGCGGGTCAGGCCTCAGGACTAAGGCTGCCCTACTTGTTATGAGTCATCACCTCCCTTAATTCCCAATTAGCCTTTTCCTCCTGCCAGGTGGCCCTCTTTGTTCCATGGATATGATCCTGATTTATCCTTCCTTAGATGAGAGACCATTCAAGGAACATTACCTCAAAGCCTGGATGCATTCGTTTCCCCACAGCAATCATCGATTATTATTTTGATGCATCAATTTCTTATAAAACAGTTTTGTTTCCTCTTTATAATTTATATTAACATAAATATGAATACTTGGGTTAAAAGCTAACTCTAACAAAGAATAAAGGGAAATAGATCAAAATGAAATTTACCTACTTCTGTTGTTGCGGTTTGGACAATGGACCTGAGATCTTGTGCTTACATGAAGTATTTATTTTAGTAGCAGATCTGAGTCACAAAAGCCCACTTTTCCCCTAGTCTTTAAAAAGTGTCTCCTAGAAAATAAGAGAGTTAAGACACAAATATCTTCTTTACCAAGATTCTGGAACTCCCTGTGGACCATGCCAGAATCTTTGGGCTGTGTAGAGTTTGGAAAAAGTTCTTCAACCCATTTTAGTCTCACTCTCATGTACTAGAGCTCTAAGAAGTGATTGGAGAGGATTTTATATTATTTTATTCTCTCTTTAATGCTGCTGCTTGTGAGCATTCAGGGATCTTCAGAGCTAGGTTTTAGTATTAGATCTATCTTTTACTTTAGCAGGGTGTTAAAATCAGCCAATCCCACGATCAAAGCTAATATTGATTAAAAAGCAAGGGCTTTGAAGACACATGGACCTTATTTGTGATCTAGTTCCATAACTTTCTAGGAATTATTGGTTCCTCATCTGTTAAATGGCCACAGATCACTACCAACTCCGTATTAGCATGGTAAAATATAAGTAAGACATTCAAAAGAGATAAAACATAGCAATTTATCAGTAATTTTTATTGTTTTTGATTTTTTAAAGTGCTAATAATAATAATCTCCATTATAATAGTTTAATCACAATTGACAATAAATTGTCTTTCTACTGCAATTTAGTATATATCTGGAGTCTTTCATTGAGCTAATTGAGTGGTAAAATTATGAATTTATTATTAAGGAATCAGAATGATCAGTGATTTGAAGACATTATTTTCGGTGAAATAAGCCAGGCACAGAAAGACAAATACTGCAAGAGCTCACTTATGTGTGAAATCTAAAAAAGACAAACTCTTAGAAGCAGAGAGTGGACTGATGGTTTCCAGGGGCCTGGAAGGTCAGGGAAGGTGTTAGGGAGATGTTGGCCACAGGACAAAAAATTCCAATTAGACAAAGGAATAAGTTAAAAAGATCCATCGTATGACATAGTGACTATAGCTACTAACAATGTACTATATGCTTGAAAATTGCTAAGAGAGTAGATTTCAAGTGTCCTCACAACCTAAATAAATAAATAAATAAATAAACAAATAAAGGTATGTGAGATACTTGCATGTTAATTAGCTTGATGTAGCCATTCCACAACGTATACATATATCAAAGTGACATGTTGTACACTATCAATATATACAATTTTTATGTGCCAATTAAAAAACGATCAAAAATTTAATCAAAATGCCATTTTAAAGATTGTTTTAGACAACATTTTCTAAAATCTGTATCTTTTAGTAGATAGAAACTACATATATTCATTTTGATTCTCATGGTATACTCTCTGGCATATCACATGTGTTAAAAAGTGAGCTTGTGTGTGCACAAGCATATATTTACATATACACATTTATTTCCAAATTTACTAGCTCTGTCAGCTAAGAGGGTTTAGAAGTATTGTCTTAGTAGCAGTGAACACACTTCATACACGTTACTTTGTTTCTAAACTTAATTCTCCATGAAAACAGATGAAGGATTTCTTGAGAAGTGACTTAATTTAGAGTTGGGCAGGGAGAACTCAGATAAGACTGGAAGAGCTTGTTGTTTCAGAAATTAAGGAAAATATTTAAAGAATGATGAGGGTGTGTCACAAGAAACTAGGAGCCAGCTTGAAGTGAGCTCACTGAAGAAATCTGGGACAGTTTGATTGTCAAAATAGATAATGCCAGTAGTAGATTATAACACATTGAAAAACATAAGAATCCATGAGTAGATACTAACATAAAACATAAATGAATGAGTAAACACATGCCAACTAATAAATATTGAAGGAATAAATTGATTAGGAGATCATTATTTGGCAACCATTATACTAAAAATTGACTTAGGCGAAAGTGATCAATGGATGCTTAATTTATGGGTCAGAGTTTGATGACAGCCAGAATATTTTTATTAATAGTAGTCTTAAAGTACTTACCTATATGATACTTATTAATTACAACAGGAAAACTTATAACTTGATGGTAAAGAAATCTGGCAAATAGCCCATGACCAAATACTCAAAGATCAAGGGGAACTTCACCAGCAATGGGACAGAGTTCAGTAATTTGATGCATGGAGGACACAACAAGATGTCCTTGATATTTCAGCCAAAAATTATGACTACTAACCTTATGAGGAACCATCAGATACACTGAGGGACATCCTACAAAAAAAAACCTGGCCTCTACCCTTCAGATATCACAAAGTCATGAAAGGTATGAAAAAAGAATAATAAAGAGCTATTCCATCACAAAGCTGAACAAATAGACATGGGGTTCAAATGCAATACTTGACTCAAATTGAATCTTGGAGCAGATATATTTTTTCTTACTCTAAAGGACATGATTGGGACAACTGGAGAAATTCAGATGTCTGGATAAGATAGCAGAAATGTATTAATATTAATTTGTTGATTTTGATAACTGTAATGTAGGAGAATGTCACTGTTGTTTTGGAATAACGTGCTAAAATATATAGGGGTAATGGGTATCATTTGTGCAACTTATATCAAAATAGCTTTTAAAATTGTTATACACATACATACACAGAAGCTATACATGGTACAGAGACAAAAATAATAAAGCAAATATGATACAGTATTAACAGGGGAATCTAAGTAAAGGACTTATGAAAGTCTATTGTGATATTTTTGCAAGTTTTACTAACATGATGTCCAAATAAATAGATGCAAAAAAGTGAGGAGATGTATTTCCATTAACTCATGTGTATATATTTTTGTGAGGTCAAGGAAACTAATTGTACTTTTGTCATCATTGCCTCCCTTGGTCTTGGCTGCCTTCGGTGGAAATCAGGTTGCAACTATTGATGGGATTAATGAGCTATTACTGAAGTATAGGATGCCCATCAGTACCACCACCTGGTGAGAGCTTAGTCTACTGACATAGCACCAAGCAAGAAGACAGTGACTGTTTGAACTGTGGTTTTGAAAATGCAGCTCTAATGATAGAGGTCAGACTGCTGTACCATTGGTGCAAAGCAGGGCAGTTCTGCTTTTTCATATTCTGTGGCTGTGTACGGAGTTCTGTAGCCTACTGTTTACTTAGCCTGGAGAGAGAAGGCTGGCAATTCTTCATGACACACTTTTTTTCTTTTTTTATATTTATATATCACATGTCTCCAGCAAAGAGGTCTTGTTGGTTTCTATGAATATTTTATTTTAATTTACATAACAGTTCCCAAGGGTAACAGAAAGGAATAAGCACACTGGTAGACAAAGGGTGTGATAACAGTGCTGTCTGATAGAAGCACCATGTGAGCCAAATAGGCAATTTAAGGTGATCTGCTAGGCACACTGAAAAAAGTACAAAGAAGCAAGGGAAATGACTACTAACAGTATATTTTACTACCTCAATATGTCCAAAATATTTTAATTTCAGCATAGAATCATTATAAGAAATTAATGATCTGTTGCACTTTTTTTTTTTTTTTCTGGAACTCAGTTTTCAAACTCCAGTGTGTGTTTTATATTTCCATCACATTTGCATTTGGACCAGCCAGAGTTGAAGTGTTCTGGGTGGCTGGTGTGCCCCACTGGAAAGCGTAGTTTTAGATAATAAGTGACAGAACATTTGACTTGTGTGCCTTCAATTATTACATAGAAAGATTGTTTTCTACCACAAATCATGGGGGTTGATTTATATATCTCAGGTTAATATGTTTCCCCTTTTCTGTCTCCAAAGTTAAAAATTATTGTTTAAAGGTAGAAAAGTGATGAAACAGATCAAGGAGGACAACCAATTTCAAGAAAACTGGAGACAATGAGAAATGAATGTGCTTCACCAGTAGACTTTATTTAACACTAGACAGGGCATCCTTGGGTCCTGGCCCTGTGCGGGACAGAGGTTCACCTCCAGGTGGCAATTTGCATTACCTGTGTCTCTCCTGATCACCTGGAGGCAGTTTCTACCTTGTCTGGTCATGTCATGCTGCGTATTGTTTTCCAAACTGTAGGCTATTTTCCAACTTGAAGCATTTGCTCTTGCTGTCCTGTCTCAAACACCTTCACCCTCTTTATCTTCTTTTTCTTGGAGAAAAAGACTGCCCATCCTCGAGTTTCACTGGAGACATCACCTCTTGGTAACCCATCCTGTGTCTGCTTGGCTGGTGACCCTCTGAGGCATTTCACAGCCTCATAGCCTTTATTTCTGACTAGTACTTATTGCCTCGTGTTGAAATTCATTCCTGTATTGTAAGAAGTGTTTTCTTTCTTTTTATTTGTTCAGAATTAGATGAAATTATTAGATTATGTTACCTGGAAGGTGGTAGAGTCAAAACAGATGGCTTACAAATTTCCATCCCTTGGTATTTAATATGTTCACTCTTCCCTAACCTTTTTAAACTTAACACTAATGGAGTGGTAGGTATACATGGTATTTTTGTCCCTAAATTCAAGAAAAGAAAAGAAAAGTAATGTTAACCCAGAAGCTAGAGTAATAAGAAATGCTTTTGGAAGAGACATCCTAAGACACTTGTGTGCATACTGTCACCCCAGGGGATAATTTGTGGATGAGACAGGCAATTCCTGACTGATATATTCATTCCTTACATACCAGCCACTTGTCTTCTCAATACTGTTTTTCAATTTTCCTATCTCCCAATTTTTTTCTCCTGCTTTAACATTGGTTTAGCAACAGTGATGAGAAAGCAGATGTTGAATAATGATTCTTTCTTTTTTTCTACTTAGTGACATTCATAGGATTCTGGAGACCCCACTGCATTGTCCATGTCAACTGCCCTGAAATCAAGGGTGGGACTTTCCGTCCAGCAGCCAGCACACTTCCTGGCTGCAGTAGGAGCACAGGGACACCGCCTTAGTGCACCCTCTCCAGTCCCCTCCCACCATTCCCCAACCTTATGATATCTATCAAGGCACTGTCACACATGGCGGCTCAGCTCTGTAGAACCATACTGAAATTCAGTGATGAGAAAAATAGGCTTTTGTAGGGTGGCTTCTGAAGGAGAAAACTCACTTCCAAGTCAGGTTACCTGATAAATCTGGTGCAAGTAATATTTTGGACATGGAGTCAACATACTTCAAATCACAAGTCTCTTCCCTTTTGACAAAAAAAAAAAAAGAATCTTGTCTTTTTGACAAACTAGAAACATCACTGGTGGAGTTGCTAAAGACGTGAAGATTTGAGCAGGAATTGGGATACAAGTACTCTGTTACCCTGAGAGAATGTTATCTGTATGAAGTAAATCTCTTGGCATGACCATATGCATATTTACATATAAATGTACCATGAAGTAAAATGGCTATATTTGGAATATTTCTTGTGATTTTCAGACAGGTATGCCTTAACATACTAAGAGAAGATGTCTCTTAACATCTAAAGACCAAGATTTGCTTTTAAGGAAATAAAACCTGTTTATCATCAATGACTAGAGAATCAAATATTAATTTATTTCCACTTATAAGGCACCTTTTTGATCAGAGACTATGTTTTTTTTTTTTTTTTTTTTTTTGCAACTCACTGCATGCTGAAGTTTAGCCATCTCATATTGAAAACCAATCGTTTTCAGGCATAGCGATGGTTGACCATAATTTGTTTCTTCTACCTCATGTCATAATCATAGATTCACATCTTCAGTATCAGTTTTCTTCTTGCCTTTATCATGAAGATTATTTTATAAGAATAAAGCTTTTTGAAAAATATAAAACTGCAGCTGGCCTCAAGACTAATTCACAGCGTTTGCCCATCTGGGATCGCACCACAGATGGCTGGAGGTAGATGCTCGCTGAACAAAGTTCAAAAAACACAAAGGGGCTGCAGCTCATTTAACCTCACTGTCTTCCTAACATTCTTTTGGGAAATAGCTCCAAATCCATTTTTATATTGTTTTGTTACAACAGAAAGAAATTCACTGCCTGTTTCTCACTCACAACTGCTGGGATAAGCAGAAAAAATGAAATCTGTGTTCCAATTTGCCACCTGCCTCTCTATGGTTTCTAAATTGAAAACTCTTAAATGTCTCTGACTACATGATCAATATTGGCAGAGAATTCTCTCAAAAGTTAAAGTGGATATTAACTTCTTTCCCGTATATCTGGGTTGGGGGGGATTGAGTGTCAACGTGAGTCAATTTTTAGATTAGAAGTTCTCAACTCCCAACAATTTTACCTTCTGGGAATATTTGGCACTATCTGGGGACATTATTAGTTGTCACAACTGGTGGGGAAGCTTTGACTGGCATCTAGCGGGTAGAGGCCAGGGGTTGTACCAAACCTTCTACAATGCACAGAGCAGGACCTCCCTATTGAGCGAAATTTACCTGGCTCTGAATGCTAACAGTGCCAACGTTGAGAAACCCTGTGTTAGTTGATTGTTGCCTCAGTTTCCATATGTTTTAAAGAAGCCATTTTCTAATCTGTGATATTAAGGTTACTTAATTGAACATATAAGGTCTTTGATGTGCTTAGGGAATTTTTTGGTTTAGATTTCTTCATATATATGTTGAATATACATGTCTCCATATATGAAGAAATCCAAACAGTAAAGATTCATAGTTTGCATATATATATATATATATATATACACACACACACATACACACACCCCCCCCCCCCGTATGAATCTTTAGTGGCCAGTTCCAAGGAAGCTGCTGGGATTCTTGAGTTTAAATTACTTCCTATTATTAATATGAAATTAAATTTAAAAATAAATTGAGGCAATTTATAATACCCCCTCTAATGGGTCATAACACTATAATATAACTACCCTCTGTTGGAATTCTTCTGTATAATTTAAAGCATGATATATTAATTAATAATTTACAATAACTATTCCAATGAGATATTCACATTGATTAATTTTTTAAATTATGTTTTATATTTATTGGGCAAGGGGAGACTTGTCTCCCCCACAGCTCTCAAAAATCATGATTCTGAGCTCATTTTTTTTTTTTTTTGGCCTGTCTTTATCATATGTTCTTGGTGTCATAGAAGTGGATTTTAAAGATTATTTTTATTAAAATTTTTCAGGAGTTAAAAACTAAGGTGTATTGATCATAGTTAAGGTATTATTGGAACATAGACATTCATTTGCATGTTATTGGCCTATAAGTATAGTTAATAAAGTTTTATTTGGAATTCAGACATACTGTGTTTTATTTTTTTGTTAACATAATGTCTGTGGCTGCTATTCAGCTAACTTGACCAATAGCAACAGAGACTGTCTGGCCTACCAAGCCTAAAATATAAACTATGTGACTCTCCCTTTAAGAAAAGGTTTGTCACCTATTATCATACCTAGTACTTAGCAAGTTCTCAATGAATATTTCCTGAATTGATAAATGAACACAATATGACTCAGTTATTTATTTTTTGTTTAGTTTATCAATGTTTGATTGGTGTGTTTATTTGGACTCCCTGTGTAATAATTACATGATCCCCAGTTGACCTTGACCCAGAAGTTTGTAACCTGAGACAGTGTTACCAACCGTCCTCCTCAGATTCTAGGTTCTTACATCTGTTCCCTTGGTGAAGATTTTCTGTCAGATGCTGTTTTATATACCCATTTATTCAAACATATTTACTCTACTTTTTAAATAACGTTCTGGAAGATTTATAGTTGATTATGTATATTTTATGTAGATGAGGACTAAGATTTTACTAGTTTCAGAGAATATGAGCCAAGTTGAGTTAACTGCCATTGAAATAACTCTGCCCTCCTAGAAGCTGAACACTCACATGCAGAAGACTTATTCCTCCCTTGCAAGTGAGTCTAGTGTGGTCTGTGGGGCTTGGCTCCATGCTGCCATTCAGGAGCCCACAGTGTCCTCTGTCTCATGGTATCCTATCTTCAACCCATGCCTCCAGGGGCAGTAGGGAAGAAAGACAAAGTCGAGTGGAGGATCATGCAAAGGATCATGCCATGCCAGAAAGTGCATCCCTTGTGCCTAAATTCCACTGGCCACAACTCAGTCACATAGCTTCAAGAAACCGCAAGGCGGGTTGGGAAGTGTGGTTTGTATGCATTCAGACACTGACAGATAGTAGCATTTTCTCCTAGTCAGTGCTAGGGAAAACAAGACTGGCCCCTGGGGATACACTTAACTGTTCCCTGTTCTACCCTCATCTCACCCTGCCATACCATTCTAATTTTTTGCTACATACAAACAGATTTCTTCATGCTTCTAACATTTCTGTAAATAACAAGCAGGAATACTTTGAGCAAGCCACTTCACCTTTCTGTACCTCAGTTTTCTCTATAGTACATTTTGGAGAGGACAGCCAGGAAGAACAGTACACTGGGTTTATCCCTAAATTCTCTGTCAGGATTAAATTTTTAATATACATCATCCTTCCACTTGCTCTTTCTTCTGTCATGCTTACGTAATGCCTGAATTCCTGTTTGTTTAAGGAAAACATTTCCTACTAATTTGAAACTCGGCATTATGTTTATTTGATGTAACTTTAATGACCTAATTTGTCATGAAATCATGATGACGGCAACAAAAATAATAGCAGGCATCACTCATTATGCCCTTACTCTGTTCTTGGCTCTTTGCAAGCATCATCTCATTGATTTCTCCAGCAGCACTAAAGTGGGGGTATTATTTTCAACATTCAACAGCAGAGGAGTTGAGGTCTAGAAGTTTATGTGATTTAGCCAAGATCAGCCAGCTGATAGGTGGTAGAGCTAGGGTTTGGACCTGGGTATGTAGGGCTCCAGAGGACAATTGCTGCTTTATTGTACTCATTTGTACTGGCCAAAATACCTCCTATAGTTGACGTCTGCCTTACAGTGAATATAACTGTTAATTTTTAATTGAAATTCATATATGAGGTTTAGGTCAGGTACCCTGGAAACACAATCTGAGACAGGGGTTCTCAAGCATGTGATTTATTTAAGGCATGCTCTGAAAGGGTAGGGAGTGAGTGACATAGCAAAGAAAGGCAGTAGGCAAACATTTACTGTCAGCTGGAGTATAGCCTCAACCCGATCCCAGACACAGCTCTGGAGCATAAATAGAACCACTGTTGATCGCATTTGAGGCAAGGGCTGTGGCGATTTATAACCAACTCTTCCTTGTTCTTCGGCTGTTGAATTTGGAGTATTTGGTGACGTAACTTCCTGGTGAGGTAGCTCTCATTAACCAGGAGCAGTTCTCTAAAGAGTTGGGAAGCTATGAACCAGGATCAGCCAACACTGACAGCAGCCAAGCATACAGCATCCCGTTTCATAAGAAGAGCTGGATGGGGTGCCAATAGCACCCACTATGATTGATAATACTCAATACTTTCAGGTATCTTACTTAGAGTTTTCCTGATGTTCCTGACTCTGACTGTACAGACACTAGTCTCTGCCACTGAAATGAAGTGTTTATATGTCTTTGACAAAAAAATACATACTTTATTATTGAATTCATTCTTTTGTGTTGTGCATATCTTAATTTCTAATAACTCTCTTTATCCATTTCTAAATTGTTGCTTTGCTTGTGGCCTCAAAAACTAATTTGAAGATGCATGAATATTTTTGTTAGTCATGTATATCATTCAGTTTCATGAAATGAAGTCAGGCAATTTCTGTAATCCAATAGCAAACACTGTCTGACAATCACAAGCTGCTAGATAAATGGAGGGGTTCATTTCATTTATCTAAAATGCATTTCTCCGTCTATTTCAAAAATGGCCCCTGTACCTGCCATGACTGCTGAGTGATGGACATGCTTAGAATTCTCTGCCCTGTGTTCATCTCCCTTACCTGTATGCCCCTTGCAAAATGCCAACAAAAATAAATAAGCCGACGTACCAGGAAAACTCGTTGCCAAATTTTAGTAATGTTTTCTTGTTTGAGTAAGAGATCATATGTTCTGTAAGCTGTCTCCCAATTACCTAAGAACCAAGTGAAAATAAAAAGCAAAGGGGAAACATAAATAATAAAAAACAAAAAAACAAAAAACGAGTCACATTGGCTGACCACTGTCTGGAGTGGATGGATTGACACTCTTAATTTGGTGACTCTTTAACATGTAAGCCATTTGTCATTCAGAATTTATCGATAACTGTCACAGAGATGGGTAGAATCATTGTAGATAGGGCTGCGATGGGCAACACCCTTGTTTGACGTATGTGTGTCAAATAGTCCTTTTGCTGTGCTCTCATAGCTAACCTTTAAGAGTTTTTATAATACTTCTTCATTAGAACACAATGTTTAATCTGCTTGTATCAATTCTTACTGTGGTGGGGGCTTTTGCTGCTTTTTCAAGTGTTACTGCGTGATCCCTTCAATGATTTTATATGGGTTGGTTGTACAGTTTAATTTTTGAAATTCAGTTCTTTCAATTTTTGGTAATATTCAGTTATTCTTTACATGCATCTTAGATTGCAGAGGCAAGTTGCCTATGCAGAAATTCCCTACTAAGAATAGTCTACTTCCTAAGAAAATAGACATGACTATACATGTAATTTTGGTAGTATTTGGAGTCCAAAGACCTCATGCAATTCATTGCCTAAAAATTGCTAAGCACCATTTGAATAAAAGAGCACCAAAATCACGTGCAATTTTAAACCATAGCCATTAGCTTCTGATTCAAGATGAAGGGAACATATTTACTGTTCTTTCATTGTTTTAAAATAAAGCATTTAAGTGACAATACAGGTACATCAAAGGAAAATCTCTATAACACAAGAGACACCCTACCCAGCTCTCCTTATGGAATAGGGCACCCTATCCCTGGCTGTTGTGAGGGTTGGTTGATACTGGTTCATAGCCACCCCTGCCTCTGGAGAATTGCTCTTGGCTGATGAAATTCACAGATGATCCAGTTAGTAAAGTTAGCAGAAGGTGACTTTAAATAATTGTGATTTATATAAGGAAGAAAGTAGAGGATAATTTAGATAGATTAGTTAAGGAGTGGAGAATTTTACCAGAACATTAGAATAAAAAAGAATTGAATAAATTTTCTATAATTTTTAAAAAAATATATGACATGTGGAACTAAATGAATAATTTTAACAGCAGATTAGACATAGCAGAATATTGTATTAGTGAACTGGAAGACCAGTCTGTGGAAAATATTCAAACTGCAGTACAGAGAGGAATTGGACAGGGTAGATAAAAGAGTATGAGACACACATAACACCTTCAAAACTCTAACTCACATACAGTCTCAAAAGGAGAAGAGAGAGAATAAGGCAGAAGCTATATGCCTAGTAATTATCACTGAAACTTTTCCAAAGTGATGAAAGGTATCAACTCACAGACTAAGAAGCTCTGCAAACCTCAAGTGCGATAGATAACCACACCAGCACGTTATAGTCCGACTTCTGAAAACTGGTGGAAAAGGGAAAAAGTCTTAAAAATAATCAAGTAAGAGAAAAAGACATAACCTTCAGAGGAGTAAAAATAAGGTCCACAGCCAACTTTTCAAGAGAAACCACAAACTCAGGAGACAATGGAAGAGGCAGTTAGAACCCAGATCTTCCTGCTTATTCACTTTGTGTCTCAACACAGTGGTTCCTCTGCCATGCTGGAAGAAGACAGAAGTGCAATTCTGGAAGATGACAAAGCTGCTGATACATTGGACCAGGGGACCCAGATATCCCTTGAGAACTTCCCTTAAAAAAGAAGGGGAGAGTTGTATGTGTGTGTGTGTGTGTGTGTGTGTGTGTGTGTGTATATATATATATATGTCATGTATATTGAGATCCCAGCCCTTCTCCCCAGTGTTGGTATTTCTCTTTGCATATATTTTATATGGGTTTCGGTGTACACTTTTGTGGTATCTAATCAGCTTACAACTAGAACCTTAAGGATAGTGACACTGGTAGTCACTCCAATACAAAAAAATCCCACCCAGAGTAAGTAATGATGGCTGGTCTACAAAGCAATGTGGGTGCCCAGCTCCAGTGTTCTTGCAGTTTCCAGTATGAAAAACACAGAGTGAACCAAATTAATTAAGAAACTTGGAAGACAGAGAGACAAGAAATTATGATGAATGTCTTCTGAAATTAGAGATGATATTACCACCATGAAACAAGGAGAAAAGAAATATTCAGTGTATTTAAAAAGCCTTCATAGATTATTTTGAAAACATGTGATCATAGAAATAAAAAGATCCATGGAAAATTAGTAAATAAATTTGATAAAAATTTCCCAGAAAGTTGAATAAAGACTAAGAGATGAAAAATGAAGGGAAATAGATGAATGGTTAACACAGTAGGTCCAGGAAATAGAGCCTCCAATACAGGAGAGAGGGAGGAAAACATTCCTGGGATGAGGGCAAAGGAAGATAATTGTGGAACTGTTGTGCAGTGGGCCTTGGGAGCCACCAGTCCAGGCTGGAGTAGATGATACAGTTACCGAAGGCATCTTTTAGGAGGATATCAATAATGGGATGTCTGAGGTGTTTGAATGCATTTAGACCAAAAGGAGACTTACATTTCGGTATGGGGGACAAAAAGATAATAACTCCATAGAAAAACAAGAGACAAGTATTAACTCTAGGAAATGTATAATTGTTTTGAGAAACAAGATGTAGTAAAATCTTATTTCATGGCCCATCTGTGAAGAGTATTTGCATAGTTATAAATATGTAGGCTCTGCATATTCCTGCAGAATCATCATAAATCAATACTGAGAAAGTGGGGAGGGAGCATGCATCTATGTTGATGGTGGAAGAGGGATAAAGTAAAAAGGAGCCAGTAAAATTTCTAACTGAAAATACCAAGAAACAGCAGTAAAATATTATTAGTTACAAATTTGGAGAAAAATTACATAGATAAACGAGTTAAAGAGTTGAAAGTTTTTGCTTTAAGTAAACTATATAGGCTGTATGACATAGAGGGCTTTCTTTAATATTTTATTTTAGATCTTGTAGATTTCTTTATGAATTGAGTGTATGTTTAACTTCAGCTAAAAATAGTAAAAAGATGATATATTCATAAAGTATGAAGGAAATGACATGAAAAAGACACATCAGATCAATAAAGAAGTCACAAAAAAATAAGGACATGTTCTTTCATAGATATAGTTCATCGAAAATTATTAAGGAACAAATTAGAAGATTATAAAAATGACTTTATGAGGAAAGTAGATTTTTACACAAATCACAAGGTTAACAAAGAGAAAGTGTTAATTATATGAAGATTATTTTTATCACTAAGAAAAATAGAATTGCTATTATATAGATGACAAAGATAAATAGATATACAAGAGAAAACAGGCATACAAGAAAACTGCTCCAATTATAAAACAAACAGGATTATTTTGAATAGTTGAGTCTAAGAAATGAAAACAACAAATTTGGGTGGAACATAAACACCACAGTCTATTTGTGTATAATTTCTCAGGCTTTATTATAGTTCATGATAAAATCAATTTTCCGTAATGTCTATTTTGTTTTTCTTCAACAAGTGATCTATCTTGTACAGAAGGGAATATTTTGCTGGAGAAATGCTCATTGTTTCCCTTCTGTATGTCTTTGAGAATAATGCTAAAAGCAAGCTCAAATTTCAAAATGTGTTATTTTAAAAAATATTTTGTCTAGAATCCGTTAAACTTATAGTTTTCAAGAATTGTCGTTTATTTGTTTCTTTGGATTCTGATTAAGTGATTTTTAATGTATCCCCCTAAAAATATTTATTGGCACATTGTATTTGTACATATTGATGGGATAAAATTGATGCTTCTGTACATATATATTTGGCATAATGATCAAATCTGGGTATTTAGCTTATTCATCACCTCATGCATTTATCATTTCTTCATGGTGAGAATATTCGAAAGCCTCTCTTCCAGCTATCATGCCTCCTAGAAACATAAACGTATGCTACAAAGAAACATGTATCTATGTGTGTAAACTTTAAAAAAATTAATGGTATCTTTTGGGAAATTTTTAGGAGTTGATATTTATGGTGAAGAAATATGAAGTTCAGACATTCTTTGAATCTATCTTCAAGTTCTTTTTAAAATATATTTAAGTTCCCAGCACTTTGGGAGGCTGAGGTGGGCAGATCACAAGGTCAGAAGATCAAGACCATCATGGCTAACACAGTGAAACCCCGTCTCTACTAAAAATACAAAAAATACAAAAAACTAGCCGGGCGAGATGGCGGGCGCCTGTAGCCCCAGCTACTCGGGAGGCTGAGGCAGGAGAATGGCGGGAACCCGGGAGGCGGAGCTTGCAGCGAGCTGAGATCGCGCCACTGCACTCCAGCCTGGGCGACAGAGCGAGACTCCGTCTCAAAAAAGATGTAGTCTTTTTTTGGTGTAACCTATTTGCCATTGAGGATTTTGTTGTTGTTGTTGTTGTTGTTGTTTTCCTTTTGAGACGGAGTCTCGCTCTGTCGCCCAGGCTGGAGTACAGTGGCGCGATCTCAGCTCGCTGCAAGCTCCGCCTCCCGGGTTCCCGCCGTTCTCCTGCCTCAGCCTCCGGAGTAGCTGGGACTACAGGCGCCCGCCACCGCACCCGGCTGGTTTTTTTTTGTATTTTTTAGTACAGACGGGGTTTCACCGTGTTAGCCAGGATGGTCTCGATCTCCTGACCTCGTGATCCGCCCGTCTCAGCCGGCATTGAGTTTTTATCACTTGCCAGCGAGCCCTGAGGGCTTGCATAATATGATTTTACTCCTGTCTGCTGCTCACATTAAAACTTCTCAAAACAGATTTCAATGACGTTTCACATTTTGAGACACCTGATGCTTATGAATTCGCTGCCTAAAATTTATCAACTCTGAGATAAGAGGCTGTCTCTAGAGAGTTGTCTCTGAGACAAATACCAAGTGTGACTTTCTTCTGTTTAAAATACTAAACATTACCTTTGGTAAAGGGAGTCATTTAGCTCATGTAACTCATGAGAAACACTTGGCTTGTAAATGTAGTTGTCAAAGTTTTTTGGAAGTCACATTTAAACCAGTCAGTTCTGACCATTAGAAAGAATGTAAGTTGTCTGAACATATTATCTGTTTAGTAGTGTATTAGCTTTCTAGGGCTGCCATGACAAATTGCCACAAATGTGGTGGCATAAAACAACTTAAATCTTTCCTTTTGCAGTGCTGGAGCCTGGAAGTCAGAAACTGAGATATCAGCAGGGTTCCACTCGCTTTGGAGGCCCTAGGGGAGAAAGCTTCATCGCCTTTTTCAGTTCTAGTGGTTCCAGGTGTTCTTTGGTGTCTAACTCCAATCTCTGCCTCTGTTTTCACATGGCTTCCTTTGTGTGTCTGTGTGTCTAATATAGCCCCGAACTTTCTCTCATAAGGATACTTGCAACTGGATTTAGGATTTGCCAAGATTATCCAGGATGATCTTATTTTGGGATTCTTAACTTAATTACATTTGCTAAGATCCTTTCTCCAAATAAGGTTACCATTACCATTACCATTACAATGGTATATATCCCAAAAATTAGATATATATTTTGGGAGACCACCATTCAACCCAATTCAAGCAGTATTCGGGAGACCTTTAGAATAAAATATTGCTGGGTTTATGCCTCTTTGTTTGGAAGAGATTCTACCTACCCATGGTGACGTAAGGCTACACCTTGTATTATGGCTGTAAGATTTGTTCTAAGTTACAACTCCTCTGTTTCTCCTTCTCAGAGTTTCTTGACCTCAGCACTATGAAAATGTAGGTCAGATAATTCTGTGTTGTAGGGGAGTGTCCTGTTCAGCACCCAGGACATGGCATTTGAAATGAGGAGAAACGGCCAGGTGCAGTGGCTCATGCCTGCAGTTGCAACACTTTGGGAGGCTAAGATGGGTGGATCATTTGAACCCAGGAGTTTGAGACCAGCCTGGGTAAGATGGCAAAACCCTGTCTCTACAAAAAAAACAAAAATTAGTCAAATGTGGTGGGGTGTGCCTGTAGGTCCAGCTACATGGGAGGCTGAGGCAGGAGGATCACTGGAGACTGGGGAGCTCGATGCTACAGTGAGCCATGATTATGCCAGTGCACCTCAATCTGAGTGACAGAGCAAGACCTGCCAAAACAAACAAACAAACAAACAAACAAAAAACAGGAGAAACAAGAGGGTAGAATTTCAGTTTTCTTTTTGTTCATGTTTTGGATGTCATTTCAGTACTGTAATAATATCTGGAGGTGGCAGCACTGGGAACTTCTGGCTCTTATTAGAGCAGGGCCCCTGAGGGGCCTCAAAACTCTTCTGTTACTTCTCAGCTACGTTTGGATATCTGAGGCCCAGCCCCATCAGGGAAGGAGATGTGAAGTGTGGCTCTTGTCTGTGCCATTTGGAGTAAGCACACTATGTTTTCCTGAAAATATGCTTTGGCATTTTAGAGTTTCAGTTGGGAGAGCAGAGAAAGGTGCTAACATTTATGACCTCCTTCCCCAAACCTGTTCAAATGACAGGTGTTTGTAAATGATCAAATTCTGCCTAAGTTTATACCTCAAGGGATGATTAAAGTTGACATCTGAGCCCAACGCTGGCAAGGTTGACTTGGGTCATTGGTAAAGATTTTCTGCCAAGTCCTCCTCTCCCACTCCACTGGTCAGCACCCCACCCAAGATAGAAAGCTGATGAAAATGCAAGGTCAGCTCAGAGAAAGTCCCCTGCAGGAGACGGACATGAATTCATCATCCCCAGCTTGCCTGCCTCCTGGGTGTTTGCTTGATTTCCTCCAACTGAATTCAAACCTTCCAGGCACATCTCTACTTGCTATTTCTCTTGCTCGGCACCAAACATCTTCTGTCTATTCTCTCCCCCAATGCCAATTCCTGCCAGGTATTATTTTAATCTTCTCCCCTCTAATGCCAGGCTCCTTCTTCACCTACTCTCTTACCTGCAGTTCTAATATGCTTTTCCTCATTCTGACAGGATTAGACTAGATGAACAGATGATCTCTAAGGGCCCTTTCAGCTCTAAGACTGTTGAGGTCTGCACACACATTAGCTAGAGATGTCCCCTTCTTCTGAACAGTGATGCCCACCATCAATGTCTAATTAATACTGAGAGTGCCACAAATCTAACTCACTCTGTGCTTTTAATGGCGGGTTGACTGTGGGCTTGGTTTATCAAGCCTGTCCAAATGACTAACTGGATGGATATTATGCCCCTAAAAGCTCCATAAGGGAAGTATCCATCTAGACTGATTACTTCTCTTCAACAGCGGGCAGAGCTGAAGACTGTGAGAGTTCATTACTGAAATGCTGTGATAATGGCGTTTCAAAATCTTGTAGGAATGGAGTGTTTTAAAATGTTTGACAATTACCTTCCTTCTTTAGTAAGGATGTGACTCGGTATATATTTAAAGCTGCAAAAATGTCAGCTACCATCACAGTCTTGAAAAAGAACCTTAATCTGCAGATATTTTCCATCAAACTCCTTATTCAAAACTCTATGTCAAAGAGAGAACTTACCTTGTAGTCGGTATTCTTAACAATTGAACCAATCAGTACAGCACTAGAAAATTAACCTATGTAAGTTTTAAAAATTACTTATGTATTTTTGTTTATTTAGGAAAGAACTTTTTAAAAAAACTTAAAAGGTAAAAAAAGGACTTGGTTGTGTTGCTTTTATTCTACGCATCTGTATTATTTTCTAACACCTGCTGTAACAGAGGAACAAAAGCTAGGTGGCTTAACACAACAGAAATGGATGATCTCACAGTTCTGGAGGCCTGAAATCTACAATCAAGTGTCGTCAGGGCCGTATTCTTCCTTAAGGCTCTATGGGAGTCTTCTTCCTCACCTCCTTAGCTGCAGGTGGTTGCCAGCAATCCTTGGCATTCTCAGCTGGTACACACATCACCACTCGAGCCTTTTGGCCATCTTCTTCTGCATGTCTTCACATCCTCTTTCCTCTATACTTGTCTGGCTCAGCATCCAAATTTCCCTTTTTTATAGGACACTACTCATATGGATTATGGCCCACCCTAATGATTTCATTTTAACTTGATTACCTCTGTAAAAACCTAATTTCCAAATGAGATTATTTGTTAGGTACTGGGGGTTAGGACTTCACCGTATATTTTGGGGAGGACACAATTCAAGTCACAATGACATTAGTATAATTTGTAATGACTAGAGGACATTTTTGTCTCCTAACTTTATAACTATATATTCTTTAACTCTATGTGTGTTTGTGTGTCTGTTAGTTTATATAGGCTGTTTTCCCAAATACCCTAGGTTGGGTAACTTGTAAACAATAGAAATTGGCCAGACATGGTGGTTCATACCTGTAATCCCAGTGATTTGAGAGGCCGAGGTGGGCAGGTGGCTTGAGCCCAGGAGTTCAAGACCAGTCTGGGCAACATGGGAAAGCCCTGTCTTTACTAAAAATACAAAAAAATTTAGCTTGACATGGTGGCATGTCCCAGCTACTCGGGAGACTGAGGTGGGAGGATCACTTGAGCCTGGGAGTTTGAGGCTATAGTGCGCCAAGATCATGCCACTACACTCCAGCCTACAATTGGAGCGAGACACTCTCTCAAAAACAAAAACAAACAAACAAACAACAGAAATGTATTGCTCACAGTTCTGAAGGCCTGGAAGTCCAAGGACAAGGCACCAGCAGGTTCAGTGTCCGGTGAGGGCGCACTTTCTGCTTCACAGAATTAACCTTCTCTCTGTGTCCTCACCTAGTGGACATGGCGACTGACTGAGCTCTCTGAGGCCTCTTTTATCAGGGCATTAATCTCAATCAGAAGGTGTCACCCTCATGACCTAATCACCTCCTACTGGCCTTGAGAGGTTAGGATTTCAACATACGAATTTCTCAGAGGACACAGTCATTCACACCATAGCTTTGTGCTCCTGCAGGCATAATTCCCCCTTTGTGGAATATTTGAGTTAATGGAAAAAAACGTAGGAAAAAGCATATATGTGTATATACACACACATATATACACATATGTATGTGTGTATACCTATGTGTGTGTGTATATATGTATATACACACATATATACACACATATGTTTGTGTATATATAGATATATATTTTTAAAATTGAATTTGTCACTTTCCAACATTCAGCTATTATTGCATTTTCTTGGGTGACCGCCATCCCACACTGTTTTCGTGCTTTTCCCCACCCCTTTAATTTTCTCATAATGGAAGCTCAGCTATGCTGGTTTTCTTCTCTGAGCTTTAACCGCACCTTTGTTATTTCCCGTCATTCTTTGCTCTGGTTGTCTCCCAGAAAGAGATCAAGAAGCTTCTGCCCATAGTAACTTAGTAATCCATTAAAGTTCCCTAAAGAGATGCTTTTACATCTTTTTTTTTTTTTTTTTTTAGATAACAGTTTGGAGCATAATGTCTCACCTGTAGGAAGTATGCTGTTTCTCTTTCCCCTTATCGTCCTTTCCTGCCTATTATTACTGCCTGTACAAATCCTGAAATTTAAAAATTGTAAAATACTACAGAAGACATTTTTTCATAAAGAAATCCTCAAATTTAGAAACCAAAAGCTTTTACTTTTTGACCAGCCTGCTTTCTGAATGATGTTTTATATTTGGTCCAAGACTTTCTTAAATATAGATTCCTTTTTGTAATTAGAGAATAACAGGTAACCAAATTAAGCTTGAGCATAGAGGTGTGAAATACGTAATTAAAAAACATTTTGGCATTATAAGATTTGACCACATTAATTGTTAAGCAATGCATTTGTGAAAAGTACAGTATTTCAGATAGAACACAGAGACTTTTCTATTTACATATAAAATTTATATTTATAGTTGTAAATTATGTCATATCATGTACTTACAGCTGATGCAAGGAGGACTCCTTGTAGATACGTTTCATTAGCTGCTTTAAAAAGAAAATAGTGTTTTACCAGTTTTTGACAAATCACAGTTTACCACAGCTGGTTAAATATAGTTAATGTATTTGACGATTTCTAGCTCAACCTCAAAGATATGATAAGCCTATAAATGGATATACAGATAGTAAATTAATTATACATTTTATACACTAAAAGCCTTTTTTTGAACTTTTAAAATGACTGATATTTTTAGATTCTATTTCTTTCCTTCTGTGGGGTTCAACTCTCTATTTTCTTGCCCCAATTACACATCCCTTTAAGAATTAACATGATTGTGTTTGTGATTTTAAGTCCTTAGTTATCATGCATCACATTAAAATACCCCTTAGTTGATAAGTAATTATCTGGTTGTTTAACTGGTCGATCGGGGCTGTTATTTGGCATATGGAGACAAAGTGTCTTTTTTGATTATTCTACCTAGAATTAAAGAAGCATTGAGTGATATTTGGATGAGAACAATGATTTCCACTCAGGTCTTCTGGATGTGTACAAGGTAGTTCTCTGAAGATATGTAACAAAATAAAGAGGTTAAATTTTCCTGAATCTTACACATATAATGATGATCATAGCTAATATTGAGTTATTATTTTATGTGCAGCTCTATGGTAAGAGCTCAGCATGCATTATTCCATTTAATCTTATCAGTGCTTATATTTGATGGGTATCATCTTTATCCTGATTTTGCTTGAGGAAAACAGGTCAGCATCAAGTATCTCTAGCCTTGGTGCATTCCAGATTAGCTCTCAGACCACCTGGCTCCAGCTCACATGCTTTTAACTTTTTGCCATCAACTCGGAAGAGCAGAAAATCCTCCTCCTCCTCCTTCCCCATTACTTGTCCTTCTCCCCAGTCACTCCCATGTACCACCTAGACCACTATCAAATTCTGCCTAGCCGAAGATTCAAACATTCAGTGTGAATTATTTGGTTTCTCATCTTTCTCTTTGTTCACTTAATTCTGAAAAGTAGATGGGGTTTGCAAACCAGAATTCCAACTCACAAAGGGGAGTTTAATCCTAGGCACTGCCTCTGTCAATAGCATCAGCATTACAAAGGGCAGTTAGGAGGAGAGGCTTACTGCCTTTTGAACGTAGGAGTTCTAGAATCTGTGGATCATCAGATTCACCCAAATGGACTTTTAATAGTGGAAATTCCCAAATCCTTTCTGTGCTTACAGAATAAGGATTTGGGGGAGTGGGAATCCCTGCTTTGAACATGAACCCTGGGAAACTAGAGCTCTGGAGCCTTTGTGGGAATGGACCCTCACAGGGGCTGTGAAAATAGTGTATCTGATCCGAGAAGCACTGGAGAGTAGCAGGGAGAGTGGGTTTTGAGGGGCTAGAAGTGTAGGCCAGTTGTAGGGATGGAAGACAGGAAGCTGTGCTTTTTAGTGATCTTGAGTGATGGTGAGGATTCCAGTCGAACTGTCTAGTGAGTATTTGAAAGGCAAGTTTAGAATTCTGGTGGTGGAAGAGAAGGAGAGGGATAAAGGAGGAAAACAGAGCAAGTGAAAGTGGATGAGTGAGAGACATAATGAAGGAATGAATGAATGAATTGTTGAACCAGGTAGATCTGAAAATGGGGCTGGATTATTGGCTGGTTTGGAAGCCATTTCTTCATTGAGACCTCTCAATGGTGGATTGTCTTCCCCGTGGGGGAAGTGTTTAGAAGTCCAGTGTCCCTGGACAAAGCAGATGACACATGTGGTGCTTGGATTCTGAGTGGTTAAGCAAGTAGAGTGCTCAGTAAATCTAGGGAGAGTTTTTTTGTCAAGGTATAAGGATAGCACTGGGTATTGAGACATTCCAAGTGGAGAGTTCAGCACAATAGGTGTTGACATGAAAGAGTCATGACACCCATATTTGTGTGAGGAGCAGGCAGGGGAATCCAGGAAGGAATGGAAGGAACAGAGCTTTAGCATCCATCTCGTGGCATCTGGCAGAACTGTGATTTTTGAAACGAAGGCCAGGGTCCCCTGCCCCATTTTTGGACAGCTTTGCTGATGTGGATGGAAAGCAGCTCATGGTTGTGCAAGTCCATAGAGTGAGGCAGGTTGGGGGTGCTGGGGCTTATACTGGAGGCTTAGTGCCTATGAGGCACTAAGGAGTCACAGCACTTTAAAGTCCCAAACCCTGAGTGGCTGCAGCCGAGCTGAGAGGTGAGGTGATGATGTGCAGGAAGGCCAAGTGCTGTCTGGTCCTATTTCAAAGACAGGGAGACAAGATTTGGAGATCACCCATTGCTGTATGTGACGTGAGCTTTTGTTCCCTGTTTCATTTTCATGTCTCTCCTTTCCCTTTAATTAAATGATTCATTAAAATTTAATGTGTTTTCAATTCACTTACACCACTATTGGCAGAGGGACTACCGTGTGGTAAATCATGGAGGATAACTGTATGGACTGCAATTGTGATCTTACAAAGAAAGGAACCAATTGCTCGTTATTTCTTTTCTCTGTGTTAGTTACAGCTAATGTGGCCACCAACAGTATTACTATTTTTTATTTGATTGTGTATTCACTTTTGCAAAAAGTACCCAATATCCCCTCCACCTCTAGCCTAAACATTATTACTAATTTGGATTAACAGTTTCTCAAGTTCAAATACTGGACATAGGGCTGTTAGAGAGAGATATATATATATATATAAAATATAAATATATATGTATGTATATATATTATATATACATATATATTTATATATAGACATATCAATAGATATATGTAGATATATATGTAGACACAGATCAATAATTGATCCAAATAAGCCTGCATTTTGGAGGAGGAGAAAGAAAAGTAAAAGAGAAATTAGATGATCAAATAGCACAAGTGCAACAGACATGAAAGAAAAATTACACAAAAATGGTGACAAACTGCAGAATTTAATAACATGTATTAGATTTATTGCTACTGTTAAAAAGCAGCAATTACTGATTGTCCACACAGTGAGTATCAAAGCTGGAACGTTGACGATTACATGTTTAAAAGTTTAAGTTTGTGTACTTTTGTGATAACTTCCGCTTGGAAATTAAAACAAAGGGAAGTTTATTTTTCATATGGCCCTGGGTGAGGAAATGGCTTCTTAAACCCTTAAGAGGTAAAAGACACTCAAGGAAGACATTATATATATATATATATATATATATATATATATATATATATATATATAAAATAAAAAGGAATGAAATAATGGCATTTATAGCAACCTACATGGACCTGGAAACCATTATTCTAAGTGAAGTATCTCAGGAATGGAAAACCAAACATTGTATGTTCTCACTCCTAAGGGGGAGGCTTAACTCTAATGATTCAAAGGCATAAGAACGGTACAATGGACTTTAAGGACTCAGGGGAAAGGGTGGGACGGGGTGAGGGATAAAAGACTACACACTGGGTTCAGTGTACACTGTTCAGGTGATAGGTGCACCAAAATCTCAGAAATGACCACTAAAAATCTTATTCATGTATCCAAATATCACCTGTTTCCAAAAAACCTATTGAAATAAAAAAAATTAAAAGTAATTTTTAAATCAGATACCTCAAAAGGTTTCTGTCCTTATGTGACTTGGTTATTGAAGATGATATTCAACAGTCACTATAGTAACAATCTTACCTGATTTTTAAATACATACATTTAGAAAATTCACTTTTGAAATGTCTTATATGTACTTTTAACCTTTTTTTAAAACTCCCCAAAGGCAAGTTTCAGTGGACTTTAAGCTCATTTTTTAATCTTTCTGATGAATTTTTAAGCACAAGATTTTGACATCGGTGAAGATGAAAATGTTCTTGGCAAATTTCAACAAAAAACATTGTCTGATTGGTACATAAAGTCAAAAAAGTAGTATATCAAAATTTATTAAAAACAGCCAATGATGAAAATGGATTTTTTTTTTTTTTTTTGAGACAGAGTCTTGCTCTGTCGCCCGGGCTGGAGTGCAGTGGTGCGATCTCACCCCCCTGCAACCTCTGCCTCCCGGGTTCAGGCAATTCTCCTGCCTCAGCCTCCTGAGTCGCTGGGACTACAGGCTCCTGCCACCACACCCGGCTAATTTTTTGTGTTTTTTTTTGTAGAGGCAGAGTTTCACCATGTTAGCCAGGATGGTCTCAATCTCCTGACCTTGTGATCTGCCTGCCTCGGCCTCCCAAGAAATTGGATTTATGTATCTGTTCGAGGTGTCCACTTCAGTTATAGCAGTTTTTAAACTAAAAATTAATATAAGTTGAATATAGGAAACAGAATGTTAATTCATTCTGTCATAAATTATTGCACTAAGGTTTAAAAACTTTCATTAAATTAGACTATAACATAATATTTACTGTATAATATCAATCATTTTATCTTTATATCATTATTTTAAAATATGTATACTGTAGTTAAAATATGCTTCTATACATGCACAGCTGCATGTGTTTATAATATATAAATGAAGACATATACATTGGTTGGACGTAAATGTCAGATCTCATTGATGAGAGTGTAGGAGAAAAACATTTGTGAAAATACCATTAGAGACCTATTCAATATGCTTTGTGAGCAACACGGTCTCTAATAGGCTTAAACCATCAATGGAAATGTAACTAGGCTAGGATTCACTTTCTGACAAAAGAAACATTTAATTTAAAAATCATTTGGGGAGAAAAAAATATTTTTGTTTTTGTTTGAAGGATGAGGTAAAAATGCTTTCCTTTTTTTTTGGTTTTGTGTCCTCATTTCTACTTTTTTCAAATATCAACATGATATGAATGAGATCTAGTTTACAACTTGTACATTCGCTACTGTGGGCTTAATCTTACCAAGACTACATTTTGGTTCCAGCCGCTTCATTATGCAACCACTTTTTGGTAAATTTGTTTTTATTTTAATGTTGGAGAAAAGACTTATTCTTAGCATTGCCCTAATTTTAGAAAATGAATTTCATTCATGAGAGTGTTCTTGGCTAGAAATATAAACACTGTAGAGAACAGTTTCACATTTATTTTCTCCTGTTTTATCATCTTTGAAAGAAAGTGAACTCCTGCTGGCTATTTTCTCTTGCCCCTCCCAGCATCCATTCCTGCCTCTGTGCCAGGAAGCTCCTGTGACTGCCGTCATGCCCCTGTGCCCTCTCATGGCCAGCTGCATGGGCCATGGAAAAGGTCCTTGGAAGGCCTGTGGGAGAAAGGGGAGGGAAGTCCCAGCTGCAGTTTCCCCCACTGGCTGCCACTGGGTCACCTGGGACTGGCTGTGGCCATGGCCTCACACCGCAGCAGCCACACCCACCTGGCTCTTCCTGTATGACCCTTCATCCCCCAGTGTTCCTTTGGGCCCCCTGGTTCCACTGGGAACCCTTGTGTTTGCCTCTTCCACACCCGTGTCTTTGTTGATAATTGTCTTGTCAAGCCTTCTTCAAATTATCTTATGTGATGGTGTCACATAATTCTATAGAACCATTGATTCATAAATTATCCTAAAATATGCTTTAATATTTTCCCAGTTTGGGGAAGTATTTTTAATTAATTTTAGATATGTCACATGTCTCTTTTACATTTATCTTAAACATTTGCTGGCTTATTCTCTTAATCCATAAGTGGTTTTGAAGACAGCAATATTCTGAATCTACTATTCTGGTACTCAGAATATTCAGGATATTTGGAAGGATATTCAGAAACTATTGAGTTTTGTTGAACATGATGACATTTTATTTTTAAAAAATTAGGGTTCGAGGGAAATAATTTTTAAGTTACTTTGCCATATTTGGCTACAGCAAGAGTTTGCAAACATTTTCTGTACAGGGCCAGATAGTAAATGTGGAGACATGTGATCTCCAGTATGACTAATCAACTCTGCCATCACGGTACAAAGCCAGCTGTAGACAGTATGTATATGAATAGGGATGGCTGAGTTTTAATAAAACTTTATTTATAATAATAGATGGTGGGCCTGCTTTGGCCTGCTGACTGTAGTTTGCCAAGTCCTGTACTAGGGTGACATAACATTAGAAAATGGATATAATTTATTTCAGAAGAATATAATTTTTAAAGGTTTATAAATTATAAATTCTTGCAATGGATAAGATTAAAATATTTTTGACATTTAAATTATTATTTAAATCATATTTAGGGAAAAGTTTCAGTTACATTCCTCTAAAAATAATTACCGTGTACAAAGAAATACTCAGCTTTAGGAATTATGTATATATGAAAAGATGTAGTGTCTATTCTGTTTACACTGAATAATATCTATTGTATTATATGATGGCTAAAAGCTGAATTTGATACTTTTGCTGACACCAAAGCCACTTAACAGATACTCAACTAACCCTAGCCGATGATGTTATTATAGATGGCATTTTTTGGATCACGCTGCTGCCTGGGTTAATATAAAGATGAATGTCTGTATTCATCGTGCACGTGTGTGCCTGTGTCTGTGCTCAAGTGCACAGTTGCCTGTGTCTCTGGAAGAAGTGCAGGTGGATGGGGGAGGGTTAGTGGGTAACTGACCCATTCGCTTCTGGTCCTCTGCATTCCTGGCCACCCCAGGAGTGTATGTTTTCTCCCTCAATGCATTGGGTACATGTAGGAAAACGGTGACGGACAACATTTGCTTGCAATTGTTCTGCTTGCACCTAAAAAAGGAAATGTGTTCAAAGATCAGAGTCCAAAGCCAGTTCTGGTTCAAGGTGCGAAGGGGCCCGGCCCAAGGCCAAGATCTCGGGGGACTCTCAGCTATCTTATCATTCAGTGTTTCTTATTCTCTGCTGATGGGCTTTCCTTTGGGTATTTGCCAAGATGAATTTGCCATTTTTCAGTCTTAATATACTTAATTATAAAACTTCACATCGTGTGTGTGTGTGTATGTGTGTATAAGTGTGTGTAAGGGGGGGAGATTATGAAAATATGAATGAATGATTGAATAAAAACACATGAATAAGGAATATATTATTTGGACTGGAGGAGTGAGTTAACTGTCCAGGCTTGGTCAGTCAATTCTTGAAGGGGCAGTTTCCTGGCGGTGAGGTGGTGAGCTGACGAGAGGACCACACTTGTCTGCATGCAAATATGCCTTACCCAAAGCAGTACATGGGAAGTCAAGCCCAGTCAGCAAACAATGATTGCTGAACTGTATTAATATGGTCTGGGAGGTAGAAAAAAAGAGTATAGAGGGGTACCAGAGTCTGGGGGAAAAAATCGATGGTAGGAAAAAAAATGCATATAATGTAAATTTTAAAAATCATCTTATGAAAACATTGCAATTACTTGAAAATTTGCCTTTATGTTGTTATAATCAGTTAAAGGTAACCCAACTATGTATAATACACATGGCATATTATCAAATACAGGCTCATAAGAAGTCTCCTGGGTAATTCTTTTTATTATAATGTTAAAGATAGAATTGCTACACCTTATCTTAGCAAGTGTATTTAGTCAATATGGTGAAACAAACTCCTAGCATTCTGCAGCATTATACAAACAGATAAATATCACTTAGTGCAGCCTGCCTCAGTTTTCGTGGAAGCATCCTTTAAAAAAAAAGTTGTATGGATACATTATAGTTGTACCTACATATGGAACACTTGTGATATTTTGATACAAGCAAATACAATGTATAATGATCAAATCTGGCTAATTGGGGTATGCATCACCTCAACCATTTATCATTACTTTGTGTCAAAAACATTCTAAATCTATTTTTCTGCTTATTTTAAAATAGACAATAAATTATTGTTAAGACAGTATTCCTTTTGCTCCCTATGAAGCAGCCATCACCAGAACATTTGGGTCAAGGTCATTACAGGAGGTCACCCTCATGACTTGAGAAGGGCTTTTCATCTCCTTGAGAGTGTGTTCTCCATGCTATGCTCCTGAGATCAATCCTTGAAGCTTCAAAAGTCACCTCTGCCTGCCTGTGGAGGAATGATTGGCAGGGAGATTGATCACGTATCTAGAAACAGATATTGTGGGAACTTGTGAGCTGGTATTTATGTCTGGCTTAGAGAAGAACCAGGCCTGGCTAGTTTTGAGTCTTTTGACTGATAGTTTTAACAGGGCAACTATAGTTTGTGTTAAACCGTGTGTTTAATTTGGATGTCAGTATGTTGAGAGACTAAAGAGTTTCTTATTAATCCCATGTTTCTTTGTGGAGGAAAGCTCTAGGCAGTTTTGTTCTTTCAAACTGACTCAGAGGTCACTGTCTTGGCAGGTTCACAGCCCAGTGATTGAAGATTGAGATTTTCTCCAGAAGAAGGAAAGGGGTATATTTATGGAGAATAACAAGATGGTTTGTAGAATCCTACACTGCACTGTGGAGTTGACTCAGTTGTATCATGAAATACTAGCATTTTTCACACAGGAACATTTTGTAACAAGAAATGTTTGAAATCCTTTCTAGAGTAGAAGACATACTAGATGATAGTTGGAAGGAAAAAGAGACTGTGGAATGATGTGTAAATGCTTCGAATTAAAGGGAGGGGCCTCAAAAAGTGTTGGAGGCTTGAGGAATTTAGCACACAACCACAGATGTTTCTTCCTCCCTTCCTCTACTTGGTTCTATTATTAGAATAGGAGGATGTGAGAATTTTCTTGCTGGGAAGTCTGCCTCAGACTGGTAGAGTTTGTCTGGCTGGCTAAGGGGGTGCCCCCTTCCTGTGTTATCATCACATTTTTTTGGGCAGGGTTCTGGCTGCCAGGACGGATCCTTCCCTCCCCCAGTACTAGAATAGAACTATAATTGAAGCAATGTGCAGTACATTGTCACAAGGAGAGCCATTTATTAAAGCTTATCCTTTTTGTGCTGGTAGGCTTCTTCCAGCTAAAAACTGCAAGAACAAATAAGAAGACTGTTCTTCATTTTATACAAAAACATCTTAGGTCTGTATTAGCCGATGATCAGGGAGTCTGTTTCATTTGTGATTTCCTCAAAATTTTACCCACTAAAAGAATTACTGAGTTAGCAAATAAAGGGAAAAATACCATCACTTGCGATTGTTAAAAAAAAAAATTGATGAAATATGTCGAATTTGAATCAGCTCAATCCATTATAGAAAAGGAATGGAAGTAATTATATTGTCATCTTTCCTTATATGCTGGCTCATTGTTAACTCCCTAACGGTTGCCTTCTCTACATAATTCATTCAGGATGTGTCTACATTGATACTTTTCAGGCAAGCAAATCTGAGTTTGAGTTTACATTATGAAACTGAAGGTCTTTTGCTTTCTCCTTGTCACTACCAGTTTCTCTCAGAATTCTGTATTAGCTGCTGTTTTATAGCCTACTGCAAATGACTATTGTGTTAGATATCCATTATGGTGTGCTTTCATTTGGAATTAGAGTATTCAATCAAGAGAAAAAATTTGGCACAGATAGCATCTATCTCTCATCTGTCTATCTAATATCTATTAATCTATTACCTGTTATCTATCATCTGTTATCTATCATTTGATATTTATCCATCATCTGTTATCTATCATCTATGTATTATCTGTTATCTATCTATCTATCTGTCTGTCTGTCTATCTATCTATCTGTCTATCTATCTATCTATCTATTTGTTAGTAAGACCACGTATCACATGCATGGAGATGTACAGTGATTAAATCCATGTACCTCGGGTTCTGTGTTATGTCCTGCGATCATGAAAATAAGGTGAAGTTTGAGCACTCTTCGAGACTGTTGATGGGTAGCTGGGGAACACCTTGGGAACAGTCATTGGAGAGAGAGGAACGTGCCTATATTTGCATATGTTCTATTTATCTAATACTGAGCATGTCCAGGGCAGTGGACAAAACTTACTAACTTTCCTGTGTTGAGGCATTTGGTTAAAAATTAACAGGCAGAGGCAAACTGGCACAGTAGCTACTTTGCCCAGCCACGGAGTGTGGTGGGTGGAATTCCAGCATGGCCCCAGGATTCTGCCCCCTGGTGGGCATACCCTAAATGATCCCCTCTCCTTGAGTGTGGGCAGGGCCATAATTAGTTTACCTTATATGGTAAGAGTAAGGGGATTTTGCAGATGGAATTAAGAACCCTAATCAGTTGAGTATAGGTTAGTCAAAAGGGACAACATCCTGGATGAATCTGACCTAACAGACGAATCTTTAAAAGGGCCACAGCAGGTGCTCTTCTGTTGTCTTTGAAGAAGCAAAATTCCATCTTGTATAGAGAACCACAGGGCAGAGAGGGGTGGGCATTCCCCAGCATCAAAGGGTCTCAGTCCTACAGTCACGAAGAACTGAATTTTTCCAGCAACCAATGAGTTTAGAAGACTATCACAAGCCTAAAAAGACATCTCAGTCTCAGGACAATGAGATTCTAAACAGAGGATCTGGTTAAACCACGAATGGACTCCTGACCCATGAGAATTGAGAGATAATTCATAGGTATTGCTTCGGGGCTCCAGGTTTATGGCATTTATTAGACAGCAAAAGGAAACTAAAACAAGAGATCTATCAGTTTTGTGATACTGCTGCAAAAAAAATTATCCCATACTCAGTGGCTTAAAACAATGTAAATTTATTATCTTACCATTTTGGATGTCAGAAGTTCAAAACTGTTCTTAGTGAGCTTAGGTCAAGGTGTTGGCAGTTCTGCTTCCCTCTTGGAGGCTCTTCGGTGGAGAATCAATTTCCTTGCCTTTTCCAGCTTCTACAAGATACCTGTTTTTCATGGCTCAATCGATTAACAGCCTTAATTCTGTCTGCAATCTAAACTTTCCCCCTTGCCATGAAGTATAACATGGTCACAGGTTGTAAGGATTAGGAAGTGGGACTCTATTTTGCCTACCACTAGGAATTTAGGATTGATGCTGTGGGATGGGGAGGTGCACATGTGAGAAGATGGAATTATGTATTTTAGAGCAATCTGATGACGTAGGAAGGGTCTGCTTGGGGGTTCCTTTATCCATCTGGTCAGCTACAACTGCCAGAAAGTGCATGATGCCTCCATGGACCTCTGACACTTGAGATTATACTGTTTTTTCTTATTTTCTAGAAAAAGTATTTAGGATTTAGGTATAAATATATGTTGTATAGTGCTCATTTTCCTTAATATTCATTTTTCAGAGAGGAAAGAGTGTGTCATTTTGTACATGTGTATTACATTGGTTGAAAGTTTTAGGAATGGGTGAGTTATTGCTTTTTCAGGGTTCTGCCTTTAGAAATCCTGTGTCCTCTTCTCTGCATTATTGAAAACCATAGAGACAAATATGTGGCCTATACCCATGTTCACAGGACTCACTGCTTGAATCACGTTTGGTCTCATGTCTTTCCAACCAACTTCCTCTTCGCTTCATTTTGTTTTGTTTTGTTTTGTTTTACTTTCTTCTATTTGATGGGTTTTTGTAATTTTATTTTTATTCATTTTTAAGTGTTTGGCATTAATATTTTTGCTCCAAGATTTGAACTAATCTGCCATGATGCTCTTGTGTTAAAGGTGGAAGGAAATGAGGCGTGAACTGTCTCTCACATTACTTAAAAGGTGCCTGGTCTGGGCACGGTGGCTCACCTCTGTAATCTCAGCACTTTGGGAGGCTCTGGCGGGTGGATCATGAGGTCAGGAGTTCAAGACCAGCCTGGCCAAGACGGTAAAACCCTGTCTCTACTAAAAATACAAAAATTAGCCAGGCGTGGTGGCTAAAATTACATAAGCGCCTGTAATCCCAGCTACTTGGGAGGCTGAGGCAGAACCCGGTCAGCAGAAGTTGCAGTGAGCCGAGATTGCACCACTGCACTCCAGCCTGGGTGACAGAGCAAGGCTCTGTCTCAAAAAAAAAAAAAAAAAAAAAAAAAAAAGTGCCTGTATCGCAAAGAGGATATGAAATTATTGACTGTTGCCCATTAGTCACGGCATGCTGTCTTCTCCCTGGTCTGGGACAGCAGTATCTCTTGGTTCCTGTCAATCAGGTTGTATGGCTCTATTTGCCTTACCCTGTTTGGTGATCTGGGGGTCTGTAAGAATCCAGATAATTCTTGTTGTCCCTGAAGAACCCTGTTAGTCCATAAGTTAAGAGATAATCAATACAATAATATGAGTATGGGATTTGCTTTTCATATAAAGCAGGGTTTCTCAGTCTTGGCACAGTTGACTTTTTATGCTAGATAATTCACTGTTGTGTAGGCTGCCCTGTGCAGCATAGGATATTTAGCATCATCCTGGACTCTACCCACTAAATGCCAGTAGCAACCCCTTCCCAGCTGTGACAACTGGAAATGTATCCGGACATTGCTGAATGTCCCCTGGGGGGCAAAACTACCCTATTTGGGGACCACGGTTATAAATATATATGAAAATTATAGGGAAAACGTTTTGGATGGGAGTTGTTGACTGGCTTGAAAAAGGTATTTGCATGAAGTAAAGGTATTGACATCATAGAAAAGAAAAATTCTGTGCTAGAGGGAAAATGGAAATTTTATTCCTATAGAAGTAAAGATACATTATCAAAGTACAGTAACTGATATTTATGTGTATTTTCTGTACTACCAGGATAATTAAATATTAGAAATGAAATTCTGATAACTCATCTTAACTCAGTAATATAAATATATTTGGTTTCTCATCTATAAAGGAAAGATGATAATGGTTCCTACCTCATAGGGTTATTATGAAACTTAAATGAGACTTTTAAAGTGGTTTTTCTCATGCCTTGAAGTTCTTAATTCATGTTAACTAATATTATTAATGAAGAATAGGGTTAGATTAATGGAAGAATTATTTAAATTGTATATACACAGATATACCTACACATATAATTATTTATTGTTATTTTCTAAAACTTTACGTTTTATTCATAATTGGAACAATTTCTTTCCAGGTCTGAGGAAGATAATTGGATGAATATTGCTGTTGTCAGTGATGTTCTCATCTTAGCAAGCCTGGTTAACTTGAGAGTCCTCCACCTAAAAATTTTGGTTTGCTTTTCAAATTATTGTTTCTCTTAATTTCAGAGGTATCCAATTTGCCTATGTACCAAAATAACTGAAGTCTTGAACACTGCGTGTTTTAATGTAGGAAACTGGACTTCAAATGTCATGTTTACATTGTCATCCTTGATATAATTATAATTTGAGGCTGGGCAAGTGAGAGCTTTTCCTATGAGTAGTAACCCTGATCCTGTTCATGGAAATAGGCACTAACAGGGGATCAGGCTCAGGGAGTCCTGGTTCTGCAAGGGCTGTGTGGCCTGGGCCAAGTCCTGTGTCCAGATGTACTTCACTTTCCCACCTGTGAAGAATGATGCTGCTCAGGTGGTCTTGAAGGAGCTTTCCCACTTTCATCTTTGCCTTTCTTTTCTTTACTTTTCTATTTTCATTGAAAAGAGCAATAGGAATCATGTGCTCTTTGTAGTAACTGGTCCATTTATTAACAATTAAATGGAATTTATTGAATACAAAGACATCTGCTGCAGTAAATGTAAAATAAAACATCAGAATCTGTAATTAGGGGTCCTGGATTTGTCAGTGTACGAAGCCCTGGTATTAGATTTGCTTTCGACGTTGGTATTTTTTTCCAACTCCTAAGATGGAATTCCTCTAAGAAAAAATACATGTTAAAAGAAATTGCTCCAAAATCCTGTCCTGCAAGCACTCATCATTCTGCATCAGGGTTCAGTCACCTCTTTCTTGGAAAGGACTGGATAGTTAATATTTTAGCCTCAGCAGGCCAAGTGACAAAATGGTCCTATGCAAGTTGATATTAGTCAGTTATCACGCTGCTGTCAAAAACTACCTGAGACTGAGGCTGGGTAATTTATGAAGAAAAGAGATTTAATTGACTCATAGTTCCACGGGCTTAACAGGAAGCATGACTTGGAGGCCTCAGGAAACTTACAATCATGGCAAAAGGCAAAGGGAAAGCAAGCGTGTCTTACCGTGGTGGGGCAGGAGAGAGAGAGAGAGAGGGAGAGTGAAGGGGGAAGTGCCGCACGTTGTTAAACCATCAGATCTCATGAGAACTCACTCACTATCATGAGAACAGCAAGGGGGAAATCTGCCCCTACGTTCCAATCACCTTCCACCAGGCCCCTCCCCTGTCATGCAGGGATTATAATTCAACATGAGATTTGGGTGGGACACAGAGCTAAGCCATATCATTCTGTCCCTGGCCTCTCCAAAATCTTATGTCCTTTTCACACTTCAGAATCAATTATGGCTTCCCAACAATCCCCTATACTCTTATCTCATTCCAGCATTAACTCAAAAATCCATGTCCAAAGTCACATCTGAGACAAGCCAAGTCTCCTCCACCTATGATCCTGTAAAATCAAAAACAAGTTAGTTACTTCCAAGATAAAATAGGGGTACAGGTATTGGGTAAATATTCTTATCCCAAATGGAGGAAATTGGCCAAAACAAAGGGTCTAGAGACCCCATCCGAGTCCAAAACCCAGCAGGGCCATCATTCAATCTTAAAGCTCCAAAGTAATCTCCTTTGACTCTATGTCTTGCATCGAGACCATACTAACACAAAGGGTGGTCTCCCAAGGCCTTTGGCAGCTCTGCCTCTGTGGCTTTGCATGGTGCAGCCCCCTTGGCTGCTTTCATGAGCTGGTGTTGAGTTCCTGTGGGTTTTCCAGATGCATAGTGCAAGTTGCTCATGGATCTATAATTCTGGGTCTGGAGGATGGTGGCTCTCTTCTCACAGCTCCACTAGGCAGTGTTCCAGTGGGGACTCCATACTGGGACTCCAACCCCACATTCCCGCCCTGCACTGCCCTACTATAGGTTCCCCACGAGGGGTCCACCCCATGCAGCAGACTTCTGCCTGGACATCAAGATGTTTACAAACATCCTCTGAAATCTAGGTGGAGATTCCCAAACCTCAAGTCTCACCTTCTGTGCACCTGCAGGCCCAGCACCACATGGAAGCTGCTGAGGCTTGGGGCTCGCATCCTCTGAAGCCTCGGCCTGAGCTGTACCTTGGCCCCTTTAGCCATGGCTGGAACTGGAGCATGTGTGATACAGGGTACTGTGTTCTGAGGCTGCACGGAACAGCAGGGCCCTGGGCTTCACCCACAAAACCATTTTTCCCTCCTAGGCCTCCAGGCCTGTGATGAGAGGGGCTTCCATGAAAGTCTCTGAAATGCTCTGGAAATATATTCCCCATTGTCTTGGTTATTAACATTTGGCTGTTCTTTACTTATGTACATTTCTGCAGCGGGCTTGATTTTTTCCCCCAGAAAATGGGTTTTTCTTTTCTACCACATGGTCATACTGCAAATTTTCCAAACTTTCATGCTTTGCTTTGCTTTCCTTTTAATTTTAAGTACCAATTTCAGATAATCTCTTTGTTCATGCATATGAACATACACTTTTAGAAACCATCAGATCACCTCTTGAATGCTTTACTGCTTAGAAATGTCTTCTACCAGATATCCTAAATAATCTCTCTCAAGTTCAAAGTTCCACAGATCTCTAGGGCAGGGACAAAATGCCACTAGTCTCTTTGCTAAAGCACAGCAAGGGTTGCCATCACTCCCCTTCCCAGTGAGTTCCTTATTACCAACTGAGACCTCATCAGCTGAGACTTCTTATTTTTTTTCAAGTTTACATAACTTTAATAATCTTTAGTAAATGCAGCTGATTTTAAAATTACTGATAAAGTAAAATAAAAACGACTCCAGAATTTGATTTAAACATGTTTTTTGGGTCTATTGATAAGTCAATGCTGTCTCTACTAGATGTGTTCTTTTTAAATTATAGTTTAAGTTCTGGGGTACATGTGCAGAACATGCAGGTCTGTTACATAGGTATACATATGCCATGGTTGTCTGCTGCACCCATCAACTCATTGTCTACATTAGGTATTTCTCCTAATGCTATCCCTCCCCTAGCACCCCTCCCCCTGACAGTGTGTGATTTTTCCCCTCCCTGTGTCCATGTGTTCTTATTGTTCAACTCCCACTTATGAGTGAGAACATGTGGTGTTTGGCTTTCTGTTCTTGTGTTAGTTTACTGAGAATGATGGTTTCCAGCATCATCCATGTCCCTGTACAGGACAGGAACTCATCCTTTTATATGGCGTCATAGTATTCCATGGTGTATATGTGCTACATTTTCTTTATCCAGTCTATCATTGATGGGCATTTGAGTTGATTCCAAGTCTTTGCTATTGTGAACAGTGCCACAATAAATATATGTGTGCATGTGTCTTAATAGTAGAATGATTTATAATCCTTTGGATATATATCCAGTAATGGGATTGCTGGGTCAAATGGTATTTTTAGTTCTAAATTCTTCAGGAATTGCCACACTGTCCTCCACAATGGTTGAACTAATTTACACTCTCACCAATAGTGTAAAAGCATTCCTATTTCTCCATATCCTCTCCAGCATCTGTTGTTTCTTGACTCTTTAACGATCACCATTCTAACTGACGTGACGTGGTATCTCATTGTGGTTTTGATTTGCATTACTCTAATGACCAATGATGACGAGCATTTTTTCATGTTTGTTGGCGGCATAAATGCCTTCTTTGGAGAAGTGTCTGTTCATATCCTTTGCCCACTTCGTGATGGGGTTTTTTGTTCTTTTTGTAAATTTGTTTAAATTCTTTGTAGATTCTGGACATTAGCCTTTTGTCAGAAGGGTAGATTGCAAACATTTTCTCCCTTTCTTTAGGTTGCCTGTTCACTCTGATGATAGTTTCTTTTGCTGTGCAGAAGCTGTTTAGTTTAGCTAGATCCCATTTGTCTATTTTGACTTTCGTTGCCATTGCTTTTGGGATTTTAGTCATGAAGTCTTTGCCCATGCCTATGTCCTGAATGGTATTGCCTAGGTTTTCTTCTGGGGTTTTTATGGTTTTAGGTCTTACATTTAAGTCTTTAATATATCTTGGGTTAATTTTTGTATAAGGTAAGGAAGGGGTCCAGTTTCAGTTTTCTGCACATGGCTAGCCAGTTTTCCCAACACTATTTAAGAAAGAGAGAATCCTTTTCCCATTGCTTGTTTTTGTCAGGTTTGTCAAAGATCTGATGGTTGTAGATGTGTGGTGATATTTCTGAGGCCTTTGTTCTGTTCCATTGGTCTATATATCTGTTTTGGTACCAATACCATGCTGTTTTACTGTAGCCTTGTAGTATAGTTTGAATTCAGGTAGCATGATGCCTCCAGCTTTGTTCTTGTTGCTTAGGATTGTCTTGGTTATGTGGGCTCTTTTTTGGTTCCATATGAAATTTAAAGTACATTTTGCCAATTCTGTGAAGAAAGTCAGCGGTAGCTTGATTTGAATAGCATTGAATCTATAAATTACTTTGGGCAGTGTGGCCATTTTCACGATATTGATTCTTCCTATCCATGAGCATGGAATGTTTTTCCATTTGTTTGTGTTCTGTCTTATTTCCTTGAGCAGTGGTTTGTAGTTCTCCTTGAAGAAGTCCTTCACATCCATTGTAAGTTGTATTCTTAGGCATTTTATTCTCTTTGTAGCAATTGTGAATGGGTGTCCACTCATGATTTGGCTATTTGTCTGTTATTGGTGTATAGGTATGCTTGTGATTTTTGCACATTGATTTTGTATCCTGAGACTTTGCTGAAGTTGCTTATCAGCTTAAGGAGATTTTGGGCTGAGACAATGGGATTTTCTAAATATATAATCATGTCATCTGCAAACAGAGACAATTTGACTTCCTGTTTTCCTAATTGAATACACTTTAGTTCTTTCTTTTGCCTGATTGCCTTGGCCAGAACTTCCAATATTGTGTTGAATTGGAGTGGTGAGAGAGGGCATCCTTGTCTTGTGCTGGTTTTCAAAGGGAATGCTTCCAGTTTTTCGCCCATTCAGTATGATGTTGGCTGTGGGTTTGTCATAAATAGCTCTTATTATTTGAGATATGTTCCATCAATACCTAGTTTATTGAAAGTTTTTAGCATGAAGGGTTGTTGAATTTTGTCAAAGGCCTTTTCTGCATCTATTGAAATAATCATATGTTATTTCTCATTGATTTTGTTTAAGTGATGGATTACCTTGATTGATTTGCGTATGTTGAACCAGCCTGCATCCTCACAATGAAGATGACTTGATTGTGGTGGACAAGCTTTTTGATGTGCTGCTGGATTCAGTTTGCCAGTGTTTTATTGAGGATTTTCACATCAATGATCATCAGGGATATTGGCCTGAAATTTTCTTTTTTTGTTGTGTCTCTGCCAGGTTTTGGTATTAGGATGATGCTGGCCTCATGAAATGAGTCGGGGAGGATTCCCTCTTTTTCTGTTGTTTGGAATAGTTTTACAAGGAATGGTACCAGCTTCTCTTTGTACCTTTGGTAGAATTTGGCTGTGAATCCATCTGGTCCTCAACTTTTTTTGGTTGGTGGGCTATTAATTGCTTCCTCAGTTTTAGAACTTGTTATTGGTCTATTCAAGGATTCGACTTCTTCCTGGTTTAGTCTTGGGAGGGTGTATGTGTCCTGGAACGTTTCCATTTCTTCTAGATTTTCTAGTTTATTTGCATAGAGGTGTTTGTAGTATTTTCTGATGGTAGTTTGTATTTCTGTGGGATAGGTAGTGATATATGCTTTATCTTTTTTTTATTGCATCTATTTGATTCTTCTCTCTCTTTTTCTTTATTAGTCTGGCTAGCAGTCTATTTTGTTGATCTTTTCAGTAAACCAGCTCCTGGATTCATTGATTTTTTTGAAGGGTTTTTCATGTGTCTATCTCCTTTAGCTCTGCTCTGATCTTAGTTATTTCTTGCCTTCTGCTAGCTTTTGAATTTGTTTGCTCTTGTTTCTCTAGTTCTATTAATTCTTATGTAAGTGTGTCAATTTTAGATCTTTCTTGCTTTCTTTTTTGGGCATTTAGTGCTATAAATTTCCCTCTATACACTGCTTTAAATGTATTCCAGAGATTCTGGTACATTGTGTCTTTGTTCTCATTGGTTTCAAAGAACATCTTTATTTCTGCCTACATTTCGTTATTTACCCAGTAGTCATTCAGGAGCAGGTTGTTCACTTTCCATGTAGTTGTGTGGTTTTGAGTGGGTTTCTTAATCCTGAGTTGTAATTTGATTACACTGTTGTCTGAGAGACAGTTTTTTATGATTTCCATTATTTTGCATTTGCTGACGAGTGTTTTACTTCCAATTAGGTGGTCAGTTTTAGAATAAGTGTGATATGGTGCTGAAAATAATGTATACTCTGTTGATTTGGGGTGGAGAGTTCTGTAGATGTCTATTAGGTCCACTTGGTCCAGAGCTGAGTTCAAGTCCTGGATATCCTTGGTAACTTTCTGTCTCATTGATCTGTCTAATATTGACTGTGGGGTGTCAAAATATCCCACTATTGTTGTGTGGGAGTCTAAGTCTCTTTGCAGGTCTCTAAGAACTTGCTTTATGAATCTGGGTGCTCCTGTATTAGGACCATATATATTTAGGATAATTAGCTTTTCTTATTGCATCGATCCCTTTACCATTATGTAATGCCCTTCTTTGTCTCTTTTGATCTTTATTGGTTTAAAGTCTGTTTTATCAGAGACTAACATTACAACCCCTGCTTTTGTTTTTTGCTGTCCATTTGCTTGGTAAATATTCCTCCATCCCTTTATTTTGAGCCTAAGTGTGTCTTTGCATGTGAGATGGGTCTCCTGAATACAGCACACCAATGGGACTTGATTCTTTATTCATTTTGCCAGTCTGTGTCTTTTAATTGGGACATTTAGCTCATTTACATTTACGGTTAATATTGTTATGTGTGGGCTGGGCGTGGTGGCTCACGCTTGTATCCCAGCACTTTGGGAGGCCTAGGCAGGCGGATCACAAAGTCAGGAGATCGAGACCATCTTGGCTAACATGGTGAAAACCCGTCTCTACTAAAAATACAAAAAAGTTAGCCAAGTGTGGTGGTGGGTACCTGTAGTCCCAGCTACTCGGGAGGCTAAGGCAAGAGCATGGTGTGAACCCGGGAGGCGGAGCTTGCAGTGAGCTGAGATCACACCACTGCACTTCAGCATGGGGGACAGAGCAAGATTCTATCTCAAAAAATAAATAAAATAAAATAAAATAAAATAAAATATTGTTATGTGTGAATTTGATCCTGTCATTATGATGCTATCTGGTTATTTTGCCCATTAGTTGATGCAGTTTCTTCATAGCATGGATGATCTTTACAATTTGGTATGTTTTTGCAGTGACTGGTACCAGTTATTCCTTCCCATGTTTAGTGCTTCCTTCAGGAGCTCTTGTAAGGCAGGCCTAGTGGTGACAAAATCTCTCAGTGTTTGCTTGTCTGTAAAGGATTTTATTTCTCCTTCACTTATGAAGCTTAGTTTGGCTGGATATGAAATTCTGGGTTGAAAATTCTTTTCTTTAAGAATGTTGAATATTGGCCCCCACTCTCCTCTGTCTTATAGAGTTTCTGCTATGAGATCCACTGTTAGTCTGATGGGATTTCCTTTGTGGGTACCCCGACTTTTCTGTCTTGGCTGCCCTTATTATTTTTTCCTTCATTTTTACCTTGGTGAATCTGATGTTTATGTGTCTTAGGGTTGCTATTCTCTAGGAGTATCTTTGTGGTGTTCTCTTTATTTCCTGAATTTGAATGTTGGTCTACCTTGCTAGTTTGGGGAAGTTTTCCTAGATAATATCCTGAAGAGTGTTTTCCAACTTGGTTTAATTCTCCCTGTCACTTTAAGGTACACCAATCAAATGTAGATTTGGTCTTTTCACATAGTCCCATATTTCTTGGAGGCTTTGTTCATTTCTTTTCACTCTTTTTTCTCTAATCTTGTCTTCACCTTTATTTCATTGACTTCATCTTCAATCTCTGATATCCTTTCTTCCACTTGATCGATTCAGCTATTGATACTTGTGTATGCTTCATGAATTTCTCGTGCTGTGTTTTTCAGCTCCGTAAGGTCATTTATGTTCTTCTCTAAACTGGTTATTCTAGTTGGCAATTCATCTAGCCTTTTTTCAAGGTTCTTAGCTTCCTTGGATTGGGTTAGAATGTGCTCCTTTACCTTAGAGGAGTTTGTTATTACCCACCCTCTGAAGCCCACTTCTGTCAATTCGTCAAACTCATTCTCCATCCAGTTTTGTTCCCTTGCTGGAGAGGAGTTGTGATCCTTTGGAAGAGAAGAGGCGTTCTGGTTTTTGGACTTTTTAGCCTTTTTGCACTGGTTTTCCCCATCTTTGTGTATTTATCTACCTTTGGTCTTTGATGTCAGTGACCTTTGGCTGGTGTCTCTGAGTGGGCGTCCTTTTGGGTTCATGTTGATACCATTCCTTTGTTTGTTAGTTTTCCTTCTAACATTCAGGCCCCTCTTCGGCAGGTGTGCTGGAGTTTGCTGGAGGTTCACTCCAGACCCTGTTTGCCTGGGTATCACCAGCAGAGCCTGCAGAATAGCAAAGATTGCTTCCTGTTCCTTCCTCTGGAAGCTTTGTCCCAGAGGGGCACCCACCAGATGCCAGCCAGAGCTCTCCTGTATGAGGTGTCTCTCGGCCCATACTGGGAGGTGTCTCACATTCACAATGCACCAGGGTCAGGGACCCACTTGAGGAGGCTGTCTGTCCCTTATCAGAACTCAAATGCTGTGCTGGGAGATCCACTGCTCTTTTCAGAGCCATAAGGGAAGACATTTCAGTCTGCTGAAGCTGCACCCACAACCTCCCCTTCCCCCAGATGCTCTGTCCCAAGGAGGTGGGGGTTTTATCTATAAGTCCCTGACTGGGGCTGCTGCATTTTTTTCAGAGATGCCCTGCCCAGAGAGGAGAGGCGATCTGGCTTCAGTGGCCTTGCTGAGCTGCAGTGGTGGGCTCCGCCCAGTTCGAACCTTCCAGGGGCTTTGTTTACACTGTGAGGGTAAAACTGCCTACTCAAGCCTCAGCAATGGCAGATGCTCCTCTCCCCGCACCAAGCTCCAGTGACCCACCTCCAGCTCAGACAGCTGTTCTAGCAGCGAGAATTTCAAGCCAGTAGATCCTAGGTTGCTGGGCTCTGTGGGGGTGGGACCTGCCGAGCCAGACCACTTGGCTCCCTGGCTTCAGCACCCTTTCCAGGGGAGTGAATGATTCTATCTCACTGGTGTTCCAGGTGCCACTGGGGTATGAAGAAACAACTCCTGTGGCTAGCTCAGTGTCTGCCCAAACAGCCGCCCAGTTTTGTGCTGGAAACCCAGGGCCCTGGTGATGTGGGCACCGAAGGGAATCTCCTGGTCTGCGGGTTGCAAAGAGTGTGGGAAAACCGCAGTATCTGGGGCGGAGTGCAGGGTACAGTCCCTAATGGCTTCCCTTGGCTAGGGGAGGGAGTTCCCTGACCCATTGTGCTTCCCTCCCCCTTCTGGGGTTGTACCCATTGTCCAACAAGTCCCACTGAGATGAACGGAGTACTTCAGTTGGAAATGCAGAAATCACCCACCTTCTGCGTTGATCTCGCTGGGAGCTGCAGGTCAGAGCTGTTCCTATTCAGCCATCTTGCCAGCAATCCCCTTCTTTGTTTTTATTACTTATCAGTGTTTTGGTCAAAACCATTCAATAAGTCTCTAGGAAGTTCTAAACTTTCCCACATTTTCCTGTCTTCTTCTGTGCCCTTCAAACTGTTCCAGCCTCTGCCTGTTACTCAGTTCCAAAGTCGCTTTCACATTTTCGGGTATGTTTATAGCAGTACCTCATTCCTGGTACCAATTTTCTTTATTCATTCATTCTCATACTACTATAAAGACCTACCTGAGACTGGGTAATCGATGAAGAAAAGAGGTTTAATGACTCACAGTTTCACAGGCTTAACAGGAAGCATGGCTTGGAGGCCTCAGGAAACTTACAATCATGGTGGAAGGCAAAGGGTAAGCAAGCATATCTTACCATGGAGAAGAAGAAGAGAGCAAGTCAACTTTTAAACCATCAGATCTCATGAGAATTCAGTCACTATCATGAGAGCAGCACGGGGGAAATCTGTCACTGTGATCCAAAGACCTCCCACGAGGCCCCTCCCCTGACAGGTGGGGGTTACAATTCAACACGAAGTTTGTGGGGGACACAGAACAAAACCATATCAAGTTCCTTATGTTAAAAAGGAGAAAACAAACACTCACAAATTCTTTCTTGAATATGTGAAAATATAAAACCCATTTTTAGCAAGCAGGCCATCAGATAATAGGCAGTGGGCTGGATTTGACCCACAGGCTGTAGTTTGCCATTCTGATATACATTGGAGAAGTCTGCCTCTTACATCTCAAAAACATTATGGCTCATATTTCATCTATTTCTTTTTTCTTTTCTGACCAGAAGTTCCAGGTAAAGCAAAGCTCTTTAACCTTGTCCTGGGGAAACCCTCCTCCCCGCTGCCCCTACCTGCTGCCCCAACGTCAGAGTATGCCAAATCTGGGCTGCTGCTTTCTAGGTATGTTGGAAGCATCTCCAGTCAGTTCTCAGGCAATGTTCTCCCAAAGTGAATGCCATGTTTCCAACCAGCCTCGATTTTCCCCAACTCTCAGTACCTTTCGTACTTTCTTTTCTGGCCAGAATCTAGAAAGATTCTAGATTGTTATTGTTTCCTATGGGACTTGCTCAAGTTTTGGGTCACCTATCTCTGAAAATTGTCATTTCCATATAGATTTGTAATGTTGTTGAATTGGAGGTCTCATAGATCACCCCCAGGTTCAATAATTTTCTGGGACTCAAGGACTCAGCATATATGCACAGCTGTGATTTATTACAGTGAAGGAAAAAAACAAAATCAGCAAAGACAAGTGGTGCGTGCATAGATTATGAAGAAAACGAGGTGTAATCTTCCAAGAGTCCTCTTCCAGTGGAATCACACTGGACACACTTAAACCTTCCATCAGCAAATTGTGATAACAAGAGGAGAGTGTTGTCTACCAGAAAGGCTTAATGCCCTGGGTTTCTCCTGTGGGCTGATCACATAGGCCCTCTCTGCCTGCAATGTATTAAAATTGCAGACTTCTGGAAGGAAAGCAGATGCTTGCATAAACCACTTGCGTGTATTAATAATTGAGGCATAGTGAGCCATTTTTAACAGAGAATCATGGAAACCCTCCTGACATCTGACCCCAGCTAAGGGGCCAACGTTGCAAGCAGGCTCTTCTAGGATGACAGTCTCAGGCCTACTCTGCTGAGTCTTCTTTGTGCAGCTGTAAAAAGGGGACTCAATGGAGTTCATTGTCTTATGGAATTTAATAACACTGGTTTTCTAACTCAGAAGTGAATGTTAGAACTAATTCTTATGTTTTGCATATGCAGATTTATTACATTTCATACTATGTATATATTGACGTAGAGAATGTGAATAGATACATTTTATAAAAATTTATAGAAGCCTTAAGATCAACATCATATATAATCTTATATTTTATGCCTGTTTTGCTACTCTTACAATAGCAGTTATAATTGCAATGTTTCTATTCTGTTTTAGTGTTAACAAGGATATTTTCATGAACATTATCTCCTTCAAACTCTACCTCACCATTTTTTGGTAATTAGGGCATTTATTATTTTCTCCCCGTATTTTCAAGTGAGTACGCTAACTTAGAGAGGTGAGGCCATTTGCTCAAGGCTGCATAGCTAATAAAAACCAAGCGAGAACACAAATACTGTCCTTGTATTTTTTAGGAATTCCACAGCCATCTCCAGTATCTTTCTACTGAGTCAGAGACAAGTCACAGCTCCAACACAATAGGTTATTATTATTAATATCTATTTGTACTGCTTCCATGCCTACAGGAGATCATGTATTATCTACCTGGCCATCTCCTGCCTGCCATCTGGCGCCAAGGTGTCTCTCACAGAGCTGGGGGAGGGGGTGAGCAGAGTCTCAGTAATTTGTTGTAGGTGAGGATGTTGGATGATTCGGTGTGATAACAAATTAGAGGCATGAGGCTCCCAGTCTCCATCACATGGATTTTCTCTCAGTTCATTCCTCTACTACATGTGCTGTGTATTGTTGTAGGGGGATGCATTTCTATCAGTCTATAGATCTTGCAACCTGGAGGAAAAAAATGCATTTTGTCCTTAGCATCCAGAAGATAACTGTACGATGTAAATGTTGTATGCCTTCCAAGCTGTTGATCTGGAAATTGTCATCATTTTAAAAACAAATAGAAATATACTTACTTTAAAAATAAATTAGTATGTTTAAAACACAGATAATCATTTATCCCCAAATTATTAAGCAATTACAAATTCAAGCAGTTGGTGCTGATTAATTATCTATATACAAGGTAGCATTTTAAAAATTTATGATAGATTACAGCAATCTGTTGAAGTGTTGAAGGTGATTATTTATAAAGTGTGATGTAAATGAAATTTGCCACAGTGCAGGGAAAATAAATTCTTTATTAACATCTAATTATCTTTTGCTCAATTCTGGATTCAATATGTCCTACCTCTATATCAGCTCTTACGGCCTAGGGGCAATAGTATTTATTAAGATGGCATTTTTAGTTCCATCATAATTTAGCTTTATTCAAATTCCAGATCAGTGCTATCACATTACTATTTACTGACAAATTCTGAACTGTGTTGCCAAAAAAGGATAAAAAGTAAGCTTTACACTTCCTTGCCCGGGAGTCTCATGACTCCATTTTCTGTTTTCCTCAGTGAATGGGTGGTCTTATCACTGTTTGTTCAGTCATCCTTCCAGACTGAATTGCTAACTGTGCACATCTTCCACACACAGAAAATGTCTTGGAAGTTGATTCTCTAGGTTTCTAAACTCAGCCTGTCTCTGTATTTTTATTGATGTTTTAAAAATTGTTGAGGATCATCCCAAGTGCATCAGTTGATTGACAGCTTTAGGGTCCATAGGTTCTTAACAGATGAAATCTACCAATATAAAATTGCGAAGGGCAAATAAGAAGCCCTACAATTGTGCTAAATCTGTCACTGACAAGAACTACAAGAACCAACTACGTTTATCAAGAATGGGAAATACTACAGGTGTTTCAGAAGGCACAAATCAGCATATTTACATGGCTCTATAATTTTTAATCATATTTTCATTACTCAGTGTATATTATTATTATACAGGATGTGATAACTTAGCTTCCTCTAACAGATCCTGTCATATGCATGTTTTTCAATGCTACACTTTTGAAAAAAGCTTTATATCATGGAAAATTTCAATCATTAGCAAAGGTAAAGAGAATAGTGTAATAAAACCCTTTGTACCCAGCTGCTGATTTAAAAAGTGTTCTGTAAATCTTGTCTTATCTCTTCCCTTACCCACTTCCCCCATGCCCACCCTGGCCAGAGGTGATTCTGAAGTCAATCTCAGATGTGTCTTTTTATCGTTAACTATTTTAGTTGAATTCTATACTTTTGGGGTCTAGTTAATCAGAAGGAAGAGCAAAGAAAGAGACCAGGACAGTCAGAGGAATCAGATGCCTCTGATTTGAGCAATGAGAGAAGGAACACTCTTTCAGAAACGCTGGTCTGGAAGACCCAGGAGGAAGATTTCAGGGTCTGTAAATAAGAAAGGCACAATAATGTAGAAACCAGTTAAGAATTTATTTCTGTGTCATTAAGGCATAGACCCAGAACTAAAGAGTACAAGGTATGGGGTGATTGATGTCAACTCAGTTTAAGGAAGAACTTCCTAAAGTAAAGTGGGCCAAAGATGCAATGAACTGTCACAAGGAATTGATGGTTTCAACTAACCAGGGTTTTCAAGTGGATCGGGCAACAGCTTGATAGTGTGATACAGAGGCAAAGTACAGGAGATTCAGGTGAGGTTTTATGTTGTTTTTCCAAACCCAGAGGCCTACAAAGTGTGGCGGGCTTCTAAGCTGAAACTCTTCTTGGCTCATATATTAAACAAGAATCGAATCTTTTCTGAATGCAAACGTCACGTAAGAGCCACATTCTGTTTGCAGTGTGGACTCAGAGAGCTGTTCAAAGGTTTTGAGCCAGCAACCTAGAAATCCATCTTGATTCTGCTACTTTCTAGCTAGGCAGAGCTCTGTAAGGTATATCACATCTTCACTGAATCTCAGGCTTCTAATCTCTACAATGGGATTTTAAGAGAGTCTTCTGAGAATTAAATTAGGTGCATACTTAAAATCTCTCTCCTTCATTTTGTACCCAGTTAGGTGTTTTGTATCAGGTGTTCATATTTACTCTTCCAATTTCCAGAGCTTGCCGAACTTTCCATGTTGATACTGCTTTGGTAAAGTTGAGTTTGTATTGATTTATTCAGCAGCCTGAACTTGGGGTACAGTAGTGAGTTACACAGGGTCTGGCCACAAGTTGGCTAGAGTTTGGTGGGCTTTCTGAGCTGGATAAGTTACCTTTATTACTCTAGGAGAAATAAGTTAATTGCGCTTACTTTGTCCTGTCAAAAGAGAATAGTTATAATTATTTCATTGCCATAATCTTCCTACATTCTTTCTCATGAGGGTGAGAAGAAGTTTCTTAAAAGATAAAATATTGTTTTCTAATACTGCCTTAAGGGACCAGATAAAAGTTTCTAATTTAGCCTGAAATTACATTGAATAATAATGGTGTATTCAACTTAGCATTTTATCATTAGATGGATAGAGACTTTTAAAATGTGTAGTATCTAGTTATTTAAGGAGCCATGGCCCTCTAGAGATTATCACAAATAACAGGAAACCCTCCAGATAATTTATTTCCATTCATTCTCATTAATAATAGTATTTAAAAGCAGAAGTTTGCCAAAAGACTCTATTTATAAGATACTTAGAAAGCACAGAAGCTCGCTTGTGCTTTAAAATGTGCCCTGGCTAACTCTGGCATCTTGTGTTGTCTGATATATCAAATAAAACACAGAACCATGGACAAGACTGTTCTCTCCTTTGGAAACATCCACCTGTATTCAGAGACTCGAACCATTCCCTGATATCCTAAAATGCCCTCAAGGCAGACGTAGCACCAGCAGTATTTGGAGTTCATACAGTGTGGCATTGAGCACGGATGCCTTTTGTTCACAAACAGATTAGGAAATGTGAGATAAATGGATTTTTTCGTGGTAAGTGGGAGAAAATGTGGGAGAGATTTGGAAGCAGGGCAGCCGTGGGGCAAGGAATGTTGAAATGTAGCAATTACTCTTTGGTCTTCCTCCGCACAACACTGCCCTTCTCCCCCTAGCATTTTTCAGATGCCAGGCCCTCAACATGAAAACACGGTGTGCCTGCTGAGCCCTTAACATTCTCAAGAGCACCTGGTGGACAGCCAGCCAGGGCTTGCTGAATCCTGTGTCTGGAACCCAGACTTGCAGGGGAGGGAGAAAGCTGCCTTGCAGTGGCCTAAACAGAAGCTAAGTGGACAGCTGACTTGAACTTGGTTTAGCATACCCCAGAAATTGATGCTTGTTTTAATTTCCTTTTATTTGTCTTATTCGTGAGGGAGGGATCCCTTGCCCTAGAGTTATGGGGATAGCTAAACTTGGGACGCCAGGCACTGGAAAGGTGAGATCAGCAGCAGTTTATGAGTCACATATGCTCACAGCCTGCAGCAGGAGGACCCCACACACCGCACAAAGCCACATGGGAGTCCCGCTAGAGAAGAGTTGAACATCACGGGGCCGTGGGAGGCAAGCCTTACAGTGGAAGGAAGGTGGGATGCCTCTGATTTCCACAGAAGGATGGGATTGACTTGTTAGATAAATTACATGGGCTGATAGGGAGCTGAAGCCCACACCTCAGGGATAGGCCCGAACTGGGCCTGGTCTTTCTAATAAGGAGGTTATTTGTCTAGAACTCCTCACCCACAAGAGGAGCCTCAGGAGGGAAATATGTAATTAGGCCCTTGGAGACCCTCCTGGTGTCTCCCGGATGTTGAGCTAGCACACAACCATGGAGCTGAATTTTAGGCTCACACCACAATGTCTGGTGTTGGTTTGGGGCTGTGGGGAATGTACTTGTTTCATCCACAACAGACTATTCACTCAGAGTTTCAGTCATTCAATCCACATAGGAAGAAATTTCCCTAACTTTCATTCCTAAATATTAAAATGCTTGTGCATTATAATGAAGACTCCCAAAGTAAGATTAGAAGGAATTTCAGATCAAAGTCAATCTCTGTTCACATCTTTGGGGTTTGAAACAAGGGATAATGTACTTAGTAGGTAAAGAAACTTGATTCTTCCCCACTGCACCCCTTCCCCATGTTTCTCCCCATCCCCAAGTCAGCCAGCCCCTCACACTTTTGAGAGTGATGAATGTTGTTGTTAGTGAAGAACTATATTCATTTTGTTTGGAAAGAGATATTTTTTGTTCTCAAATATGCAGAAAATTATAAGACCAGAGCTGCGCTTCCTTTTTTACGTTTCCATTCCTGGTTGCCAGGATCTACCAAGGGCAAACTGAACATTAACCCACTGGCGACCTCAGGGTGGGAGGTGTCACTATGAGAATGCCACACCTGCCGGGCGCGGTGGCTCACGCCTGTAATCCCAGCACTTTGGGAGGCCGAGACGGGCGGATCACAAGGTCAGGAGATCGAGATCACAGTGAAACCCCGTCTCTACTAAAAATACAAAAAATTAGCCGGGCGCGGTGGCGGGCGCCTGTAGTCCCAGCTACTCAGGAGGCTGAGGCAGGAGAATGGCGTGAACCCGGGAGGCGGAGCTTGCAGTGAGCCGAGATCGCGCCACTGCACTCCAACCTGGGCGACAGCGTGAGACTCCGTCTCAAAAAAAAACAAAACAAAACAAAACAAAACAAAAAACAAGTTACCACCATAAAGGGAGGAAGGATTGATAGCTAACATTTATCAAACCCTTACTAAGAGAGAATGCCACACCCCCAGACTATGAGAATGCCACACCCCCAGCAACCTGGTACCCCGAAGCTGAGAACTTTAGGGTATTTTCTTCTCGAGTGATTCAGCTGACATCAGTTCTGCCTTCATTTCTTTATAAAATCATTCCCGGAGCATATGGCTATATTTTAATTTCAAGTGCTTGGTACATTATTCTAGGATTTGCTTTGAACATATTGAAATAAAATGTGTTATTTACTTTAAGCCTAGATGGTTTAATGTTTTTTCACTTCCTCTTTGTCCTTGCCATCCTCTTTCCTTTGACTATTCCCACTTCCCCTCACCTTCCTGGCCTTCTTTTTCCTTTCTTTTCCTCCTTCTGGGCTCCTGCTTTTTTTCTGTCTTTATTCCAACTCTACAAATCTGATTCTTCTTGGCTTATAGAAATGTATTTGGCAAATGTAAAATGTTCTTAAATGGTAAATAATAGGTCTAAATGAAAACTAATGTGATCTATCTGCATGCTATGTTTTATTCTCTTCCTATCTTACAATATGGTTTCCAAAATTAAACTTGAATTTGGATTCATTTATATCTTTCATTACAGACTCATGTTTCCTAAAAAGAAGGTAGGCACATAGTGACCATATGCGAGTTTCCAATCCTAAAATTAGTTTAATGGCAATAACAAAAATAGATTTTCTGGTGAAATTCACTTCTTATCAATTTCTGCAGGGGAGATGGGGAGAGATGAGGGGAATGTGTGTTTGAGAAAAGATACATCATCAGAGCACTTCGAGATCTATTTCTAAATGCAGTGCACATTGAGAAATACCCAAGAGACACAGGGAAAACTCAGCCATGAGAACGTCTTCTTTAGAGTAGTTCATGTGGTTAAACTCTAAGTGTGATCATTGAGGATAACTTGCCTTCCACCATGTAATCACATGGCCAAGTACAGATCATAGGCATTAAAACCCATGTTCTCGTTATTTTGCAAGAACCTAAATTCATGTCATAGGTAAAGGTTGAATGGTAGAGTACAAGAGTTCTAATGACTTAGATCAGTGGTCCCCAGTTGTCTTGACACCAGAGACCAGTTTCGTGGAAGACAGTTTTTCCACAAGCCATGGGGCAATAGGGAAAGGGTGGGGGTTGATTTTGGGATGAAACTGTTCCACCTCAGATTACCAGCAGTAGAGTCCCATAAGGAGTGGATAACCTAGATCCCTCACTGCAGTGCGCAGTTCACGAGAGGGTTCATGCTCCTATGAGAATCGAATGCCGCTGCTGATCTGACAAGCAGGGGAACTCAGGCAGTAATGCTCACTGGCCTGCTGCTCACCTTGTGCAGTGTGGCCTGGTTCCTAACAGGCCATGGACCAGGACCAGTTCACGGCCTGGGTGTTGGGGACCCCTGACTTAGATGACCTGGAGGACAGAGTGAAAAAGAATGGGGAAGTTTTTCTTTCTTTCAATGATAACAAACTCTCAAAAATTCTTACTGCACAGAACCATTGTAGGTTTCCTCAGATATTGCAATAAGCAACCCAATATTTTGAACTGATTTTTTGTTGGCAGACATCTGTATCTTTTTTTTTCTACTGACAGAATGGATTTAACTTGCCAAATCATTTGGAATTCCTTAGGCATTTATTTAAAATTTTATTTTTAAATCTCCCCCAAAGCGAAGAATAATTTCAAGTGAACATGTGGGGAAAAATTGGTTACTACAAACCTTTTAAGAATATTAAAAGCAAATTTTGCCCAGGAGCAGTTTGCATTTCTCCCTTCCATTATAGCTGTATTTCCAAGTGAATGGCAGATAACAAAAGAATTAGAATGGGATTAAAAAGGCTTTTTGTAAAAAATAATGGGGCCGGGCCTGGTGGCTAATGCCTGTAATCCTAGCACTTTGGGAGGCCAAGGCAGGCAGATCCCCTGAGGTCAGGAGTTCCAGACTAACCTGGCCAGCATCACGAAACCCCGCCTCTATCAAAAATACAAAATTAGCCAGGTGTGGTGGCAGGCCCCTGTGGTCCCAGGTACTTGGGAGGCTGAGGCATGAGAATTGCTTGAACCCTGGAGACAGAGGTTCCACAGAGCCGAGATCATGCCATGGCACTCCAGCCTGGGCTATAAGAGCAAAACTCCATCTAAGAAAGAAAGAGAGAGAAAGAGAGAGGAGAAAGAAAGAGAGAGAGAGAGAAAGAAAGAAAGAAAAAGGAAGAAAAGAAAAGAAAGGAAAGAAAGAGGGAAAGAGGGAAGAAAGGAAAGAGAAAGAAAGAAAAGAAGGAAAGAAGGAAAGAGAGAGAGAAAGAAAGAAAGAATAGTGGAAGTAATTATGTGGTTAACAATATCACAGGCTTACTATGTGCAGACACTGGATTAAATGCTATTTGTAAGCACTCCTTAATACTCACCAAGACCCTTTGAGGTTGCTATTTTTATTATATCCAGTAACCAATGAGGAAAAATGAGGGATAGGGAAATAAAAAGACTTGACTAAATCTCATCACCAGGATTCAGCCCAGCTCTTCGTACCCCTGGATAACCTAAGGCTGACTAGGGCAAGACTTCTTCCATTGTCTTGTACACATAAGGAGAGAGAGAGACCCGGCACATTGAGGCCTTGGCCTTTGAGCCTGCAAGTGGAGAATACAGAATAAGAGATAGGCCTGTGGTCTCTTTCCACCTCACTGAAGGACAACATGCTTGTTGTTGGCTACCAGTCTTCAATAGGTAACCTAAATCCAATCCCAAGATGAAGTTAGTTCGATCAATTCATTTGTAACCCAATAACCAAGATGTTCATTGCCTAGTAAAATTTTGATTCACTGAGCCTTTTAATTTAAGAACTTACATGAAAATATAGATTTAGGACTCAAGCCAGTATTTTGATGGTAAGGCTTATAACTTCTCTTGATATTCTTTTCAAATCAGCAGGAATGCTTCTTTTTTTTATGTTAGTAATATGCCAAGCCATTTGACAGTTCTTCCCCCTAATGTTTCTTCTCAGTGAGTTTTCAGTATTCAGTCCAAATGTGTATTCAGCAGGTCAAAATCTCAGCCTGTTTGCACTGGGTGCTAGCAGCTAGTTTAGAGTGTAGTGGTATCATCTACAGCCTTGAAGGAAGGATACACAACACCCTAACACCCTCCTTGGCCTTTGCTTGACTTCTCTCTGCCTTCTGAGGCCTTGGTTGCTGGATACAGAGCTGTCTAGGGGCTGACTTGCCCTGCACACCCCTGTGTACCCTGTTCCTGGGCTTTGCTGAATGCTCCCATGGATGCCCATTGGTATAGTTGTAATAAAACATCTGCAAGCCCTGACTACCGCCACGATGCATGTAACGGTGGTTGTAGTGCTGGGGGTTCTGAACCACTAGTGGTGCCTATGACCAAGGAGCAAGGGGAAGAGGTGAGGGGACATCATCTATTTTAAACATTATTCACTGACCTCATCTGTCAGAAGGACAAATTATAATCTTTTTTTAGGGCAAAATAGAATCCCAGTCCCTAGTATAAACCACACATTGTGTGTTGAAGCTGACTGTTTTCATGGACATTTTCCAGGGTGACATGGGAGCTTTCATTTCATTTGATGTGCTTTCAGTGACCTTTCAGTGACATTTAATGTAGAATGGAAAAAAAGATGTATGTGGGTGGTTTACAGATGTGTCGAGCTTTACTTTCCACTTAGAATAGTTGTGCGGCCATTTCCCAGTGTAATGGCACATGTACCATGTGTCCTACTGACAGTAAAAGGTGAGCTAATTTCCATCCAAGGAGCAATTGAAATGTCTCCAATACAAGACGCTATGAGAAGGTCATAGAGGTGACAAGTAAAGAGTTTTCTCTGTGTTTATTACTTCGCAGTGGAGTCATTCTTTGGATTATTGCCAGATGCAAAACTCTTCAAGGGCCGGGTGGCAACTCACTCAGTGTACCAGCAAATACCGTGATGCCATGAATAAGCTCTCCCATTGGTGATGCAGACAGCAGATTCCAGACCCAACTATTTCTACTAAACTACTTTGCCTGAGAGTTTATATGGTGCCCCCATAACTATCTCATTAAGTCTTACAACAATTTTATGAACCAAGAAGGTCAGAGATTATTATTCGCATCACATAGATAGGGAAGATGAGTTTGAGAACTAAATGCAAAGTGATTTTTTCAGTCTTCATGCTAATCTTGAACTTATGCTCTTAAAACAATGTTCACCTGATAACAAATGTGATGAGGCTCTCGCCTTGAAATTCCTATCTTCAGACAGAAAGTTTCCAAAAGTAAACTCATTGCATCTTTTCAAACTCCTAGATTATTCCTTCCTTCAGCACATATTCAATCAGGATCTCCTATGGGGCAGTCAGACTTCCAAGTACAGGAAATAAAGTGTTGAACCAAGGGAAAGACTTCTCTTAGCAGTGTCTTTATAGTTGGAGGAGACATTTAATCAATTAATAGTTAGGAAAAGTGTTAGAAAGTAGTAAATGTGCTGCCAAGAATTCAAATGCAGTGATGTGATAGAATGTATTTATGAAGTTCTTGTAGATAGGGTGGCAAGGAATAGTTTACTCTCAGAGAATGGCAGTTGAGTCAATATCTGAATAATGAGGAGTCAGGTGCAGGTGAGGGAAAGCATCTTCGGGGAAGAGAGCTTAGTGAATACAAAGGTTTGGAAGAGGAAATGATGGATAAGGCTAATGGAACCTACAGAGATTTAGAGTTGCTAGATAACAGGGCTCAAGCGAGTAGAGGAATGGTGACACACGGGGTCAGAGAATTGGGGGCAGAAACTCCTCAAGCTTTATGAACCAGGCCCAAGACGTAGAATTGTGTTTTAGGTACCTAGATGGCAAGCCACTCAAAGGTATTAAACATCATCTATTTTTCTTATTAAAAAGATATTTTTGGGTGAGTTGTAGAGGAAAGGGTTATAATGGGGCAAAGTTAGAGAAAGGACATCCGTTAGTAAATTGTATTAGAATTTAGGCAAGAGATACTGGTAGAGAAATGGACACATTTGGAATGTTTTGTTTGTTAGTTACAGTCAACATGATTTGCTCGTGGATTGGATGTTGGCAATGAGGAAACAAGGAGACTCAAGGATGACTTGTATACCTTTGACCAGAGCAACTAAGTGGGTAGTAATATGGGCAACACTTGGGAAGAAGCAAGTTGGGAGGCAGAGAGGGAAATCATGGCTGGTGACTTGCATGTATTATGTTTGAGATGACTTTGGATATGCCAAGGAATATACCCAGGAGAGAGATGGAAGAATTAATAGTTTCCAGAAATGAACGTGAATGCCGGTGCGTTGTATTGATGGTGTTCACTGTCATAACACAAAGTAATACTGCCCAGGGAAGAAGGTAGAGTGGAAAGTGAAGGATCCTAAGCAGATGCCAGGACCATGCCACCATTGGAGGAAACACAGCTTGGTCTGCTAAAGGAGACTGAGAAGGAGCAGCTAGTGATGAGGAAGAAAACCCGGACAGGATGAGCCATGGGCAGAAGGTGGTCCCAGAAGGAATGCTTGGATTGTCAAATGCTATAATGGACACTTTGTTCTGTTCTTTAGGAAAATGAGCTGTAGTGCATCGTTGTGATCTCCACGTCATGGTGATCACGCCGTTTGTCTTTGTGTTAGGGTAGATCATTTCTCACGCTCAACAAAGCTATTTCACATGACGGTCCTCATCCTTAGTCATACCCATAATGTGGTCAGCACCTTGGTGTGGACCCTGCATGTTGACCAGCTATGACAAATGCAGATGGATGATTGTGTGAGCAATTGTAAGTGACTTCTTGTTCCATTCCCTCCCCCTCAAAAGAACAAAAGTAAAAATAAACAAAACATCTGAGCCACACTTATGTCACTGTATCTCCTTTGTTCCCAAGCAAAGACATATAAAAATCAAAATAGGCCAGGCGCAGTGGCTCACGCCTGTATTCCCAGCACTTTGGGAGGCCGAGGCGGGCAGATCACGAGGTCAGGACATTGAGACCATCTTGGCTAACATGGTAAAACCCCATCTCTACTAAAAATACAAAAAATTAGCTGGGCGTGGTAGTAGGCACCTGTAGTCCCAGCTACTTGGGAGGCTGAGGCAGGAGAATGGCGTGAACCCGTGAGGCAGAGCTTGCAGTGAGCCGAGATCACACCACTGCACTCCAACCTGGGCGACAGAGCAAGACTCTGTCTCAAAAAAAATAAAATAAAATAAAATAAAATCAAGATAAGGAATATTTTGTCTTTACCTCCAAACTAACTTCTTTCCTGAACAGTAGAATAGTTTTTCGTACCATCATCAGTTGGATGGAGCTCCTTAAACTAACCTCAGAGCTCAGATTCAAAACCTTTTGTCCAGAGCAATGGATGTCTTTGCTAGTTCCACATTCTCATCAAATGGTCCCTGAATGTGTACCTATACTGTTCTGTCCGGTCTACAACTTACAGTGGATTCAGCCTTATTCAGGCTTCTTGAATTCAGGCTCATTGCCTTATCCCCTTGGGCTTAAACTAGCTAATGTTCTTTTATTAATTGTATTCTATCCTCTCATACATTCTATCCCTTTTTCCTCAAGTTATCCTTCTAAACTGCACATCTGATCACCTCTGAATCTTAGCTCCTTTACTTGCTTTCTGGCCTCGGGCAGTTGTTTGTAATGCTCTGTGTCGTCCATTCCTCCTGCCTCCTACTGTGGTTTGTGGCTTAATATATGTGAACTGTGACATTACCTTACTGCCTAAAACTCTTAAACGTAAAAAAAAAAAAAAAAAAAATTCCTATTTTCAAGCAATATCATGTAAGAAACACCATGGTCTGACCTTTTCTGTTTTTTTGGCTTCAAGATCTGCTTGTTCCTCACCATTCCTTGTGGGATTCGGCCATACACGTTTCTTGCAGTTTCATGAACGTGATATGTGTTTCTACTTCTCACAGACTTTGCACATCCTGGTACCTGTTTTCAGCAAGCATATGTCTCTCCTATCTCTCAAGAACTTCTATCTTCCCTCCATTCCTGCTCAGATGGCTGCTGGGCTGGGCATTGCTGTGTAATCCTCCATCTTCTCTACAAACATGTTTTTTCTCTCTTTGTTCTTACAGTATATATGTTTACTTCTCAACTTGTATTACGATTACTTTTTTTTTCTTGTCTTTAGTAGGCTGAGAATTTCTAAAACACAGCAGGCTTTAGGAAAGCTCATATTATATCCAAAATTCTGTTACATAATAGGTGCTCAGTAAATATTAGTTGAATACATTTACAAGTTCCACTGACTATGTAGGAATATTACTGGAGAGTTAACAATTCCTATTTTGTGGCGTTTTCTTGGTGTAGAACCAATCAAGTGATTTTATATAGTTGATAATGTTTCTATTTCTATTTTGTATGTTGTGAATCTGTTGATATTAAACATTACTGAACCTCAAGGAATGTCCTTAATGATGTTAGGCATGGGAGGAGCAAAGTTAACTGTTTTATCTTAGGATGATCATGCTATAATAATTTTGTTTGTCATTCATGTAAAGGCATTATAGAAGCTACTTCCTAATGTTCAGTTTCTTTCTCCCGAGGCTCATCATTATTTAAATGAAAAGTAGAGGTTAGTGTAGATGGCACAGGGAGGAGTTATTTCGGTAATAACCAGACTCAGATTTCTTGAAAAGGTGAGATTTTGAGATGTTTTTGTATCACATTTGGACTAGTTACATTTGTATTTTTATAGGTTCTATTAAAACTGAATAATGAAGCACTATATGTTTGTTAAATCACCTGGATAGTGTATTAGTAGGAACACAAATCTAACAGATTATAATAATATTTGTCAAAACACCATAGGAGGTAGACCAATCAAAATGGTTATAAAGACTGATAAAGTCTTTGGATATGCAAATAAAATGATGAGCATATTGAGGCCACAGATAGCTTCCAAAACCAGAAATCATTTCTAAATTAAAAAGCAATTAAATATGTTTTAATTGCTGTTTGAATGTATGTGTATGCGGCTTGATTTTCACAGCTACAATAATCCTAAGAGAATAATTAAGAGACTTAATTATCCATCATCACAACCCATTAAATCAGCTGTCCTTGAGTAAAAGCTCATATAGACATGTATGGAGGAAAGTTATCATACTTGGAAAAACAAAGAAGAAAAAATAGTTTTCTTAATTATTCGGCCTAATAAGAGCTCAAAGCACTAGGAAATGAGGCAGACAACTCTGTTAGTATTGCTTGTTTCAGACATATTAGAGCTCTTTTGGGGTATGATTGTGCTAGAAAGCACTAAATTTAAAATGCAGTACTTAAGCATTGCCTGTGTGATAGCATAGGGAGGAATGTTTAGCTCTTTCATAAATTGATGTGTTATTGTCAGCCCTGAGACCATTTAAGGAGACTCTAATGAGGTGGATACTCCAATTAGAGGAGAGTAGGGGGATAATGAGGCTGGGGATGAGGAAGAGTTGTGTTCTGGGAGGTAGCAGGTCAGAAACTAGGGAGCTAGCCCATGCAAAAGGGTGAGAACCCAAGAGTGCACCAGGCCCTCATCTTCATCTCTTCCATGGTTCTTCACATCTCCCCAGGGCGTCCCTGCTCTGTGCTATATTAGAAAGGACTTGGTCGTTATATTCCATATGAGAAACTTGGACCCCATCTTTCACCATAAAGGAGGGATATGGAATCTTAGAATCTTAGATTGCAACTTTAAGTGCACTTTCTTGGCTGTGCCCGGATAATGGATGGATCTGACCTACTATCTCCAGTATACAAAGCTTGTTGACCTCCATGCTTATCAGCTTGCATAATGTCTCTTTGGGATAGTTTTTGCCATATTCTCCTAATTCAACATATAAACTTGTTTTGGAAATACAACCCAGTTTGAATTTTCTATGTATAGTGTAATGATCTTTACCCACGTACATTGTGTCAGATTATGGAATGATATTCATGTTTAACCATGCATGCTCTTTGTCTTGACCTCTGGTATTATTTCAAGTGGGTTTGGATAATTACACAAACTTGCAGAATAATAAGACTATTCTCAATTAAGTTTACTTTTGTGGTTTTCATGTACTTTCAGAGCGCAGATTGCAGGGCAGGAATAGGGGGAAGCTTTCAAATCAATGACTGTGTGAAATCAGCATTGAAATCATAACAACTGTGTTGAACTCTCAGTAGTGAAGATGTGGAGCAGTGTTATCTCTCCAGCCAAACCATTTCATTCCCTGCTTTCCCACCGAGGGCCTGTTTACCTTTCAAAAGCATCACATTTTATTTTTTCTGACAAGTTCAAAGCAAACAAACTCAATCTGTCATAGAGCGCTGGTGAGACAGGAAGGAATTAGGAATCTGGGAGATCCTGCCAACTCCTTCACTGAAAGAAGAGTCCATTGCACATGGGTTAAGACTGTGAACCCTGGAGCCAGGGTGGCCTGACTTCATAATCCCAGACCATCCATTTAAAAGCTCAGTAATCTTTGGCAAGTTGTTTAGCCCCTTTCTACCTACTGTGTAAGATGAATGTAATACTGGTACCTACACCCTAGATTGTTGGGAGGGTAAAGTTAGTTGTGATGGGCGGAAGAGGACCAGCCATCTTCACCATCAGGAATTGGTTCATTCTCATCTCTGAGCATGCATGTGCTCCTTGACTAATTTTCCCAGTATGTCTTGCCGGCAGTTCTTTTAGGCCGTTGTACTGTCACACATTGTCTGATTCCAGGATTCTGTTGTTGCTTTGCTCCTCTATTATGGTTAAAATTGGAAACATTGTGTCCACTGCAGATTGATTGATGGCTTTCTGCTGTATACGTTTACGTATTGGCTCTGGTTAATCTCACAGTGCTGATCTAAATGTTGGTAGTCGTGACTCATAGTCATAGTCAAAATTTGAGAAATCAGAGTCAGACCTAAAGTATTTTTTTAAAAATAGCATTGAATTTTTGCTCTTGATATTGTGAACTATAATTGAGATGCAGTAAAGCTGACACTTTAGTGTGAGTTCTGAAGTTGGCTGACTAAGGAAGAAATGCCCTTCCTCTTCTAGGTTGGAGAGAGAATTAATATTGGCATTTAATAGCATGGCTCTTTTCAGAATTTTTCTCAGATGTGATGTCTTAGCACTTTTTCTGCTGTTAGACTACCACAGGCTGGGTAATTTATACAAAATACTAGGTTACTTGACTCATGGTTCTGGAGGCTGTGAGGTCCAAGAGTTTGGTGTCAGTTTCTGACTAGAGTCATCCTAGGATGGAAGGGATCATATGAAGAAAGCTCATGAGACAGAGGGAGAACACTAGCCCAGATTTATCCTTTTCTCAGAAACCCACTCCAGTTATAACTAACCCACTCCTGTGACGATGGCATTAACCCATTTAGTAGGAAAGAGCTCTCAAGACCTAATTGTCTCCTAAAGGTTTTACCTCTTACCTCTTAATACTTACAACAGCAATTAAATTTCAACGTAAATTTTGGAGGAGTGTTAAAACCATAGCATGTAAAAATCTAAGAAAAATGTAAGACTCAGAGATATGAAAATCTTAATTTGCTAGTCTATTTTTCTTATGTTTTTCCACTTTCAAATTCCAGCTTCTTTAGCTTTGCTAAATGTCTTGGAAGTCAAGAGTTGTAAGTTTTCTCTCATTTTGAAATTTATGTTGTTGTCATTTTTATATCATCTTATTTGCTTGACTCAGGACACAGAATTCCAAACAAATAAATCATTATATTACTTTGAAAAAGAAGTTCTGGTACTGACTGACTTTAAATTCCTACAGTTTTAAAGGTAACTTTCGTGTGATTCATAAGATTTTGTTTGGTTGGTTTTTCATTTGTTTTGAAAATCCAAAATGTATTACCAGTGAACTAAAGTGTGTTTGATTTAAAAGTGTGATGATCAAAACATTGTATGAATTCGGTCTTTTTTCTTGAACTACTTAGCTATTTTGGACGGAGATTTACTGTCTTATTATCTTTAAACAGAATTGTAAAGGTAGTTTTATTTGTCTAAGGTTAAAGTTACTTATGGGGGTGGAAAGAAAGCAGTCCAGAATTGTGTATGGCATTGAGTCCAAACCCAGCTTAAGGAATGGGTGGGAATTAGTTTCATACTATAGATTAGGCAGACATGTGCTACTGCTGTCCACCCACACATCTACATGATCAAAAGACAGTGCCTTTCCCACGACTAAATAGCTGGTTACCCATCCCTTCTTCTGTCATTCTATTGTCCCTGCTTATTTCAGGTTCCCAATGCCTGCCTGCTGGTTGCCTACAATGACCTCTATATCACTCTCCTTGTATTCACCCCTACAGCCACACTGCATTCCAGGTCTTCTCATACCCACAGAGAAGTCTTTCTCAATTACTCATTTCACCATGCCAATATCTTGCTTAAAATTTTATTCATGGCTTTTCTTCAACTCATGAAAAATAAATCTGAACTCCTCTTAGCATGGTTCAGCAGGCCTGTCCTTAGCTGCCTATCAGCGTGTAGCCAGAGACCTCTCCAATCCTTACCCTGGGGTCCGGTTCTCCAGCTTAGATGTCCTTTCTTCCCATTTCAGGCCTTTGCACTGGCTTATTCATTTGATTTTCTTGAACATCTGCTCTTCCACTTATTCACTCACTGATCAATTACTTCAAGATCTAGCTCAAGCCTTGACCTCCCTGAGAAACGTTCCTTCGTCCATCTCCGGATCCCTACATCTGGGTTGAGTGTTCCCCTTCAAGACGCCCAAGATCACAGCATGTTTTCCCCAAGAGCTCTTTGATATTAACAACTACATCTTTCATATATATAGTGTAGGGCAGGAAGAAATAATTTTCCCTCTACTCTTCTAAATTCTCAGCTGGGCCCTTGTAACAAAAGACGTATTAACAATAGAAAAACAAACAAGTTTTAAAAATATGCTTATGCCTTATACATACGGGAGATACCCAGGGAAATGAGTCACTCTCAAAGATATATCTTAGAATTCAAGCTTAAATACCATCTTCAGCTAGATAAAAGAAAGAAGGGTGTAGAGAGGCAAGTAATGGCAACATAACCAGAAATGGCATGGTTAGCAGGAGTAAGGTTTGTTGTGCACATTTAAGTCAGTGCCTTCTCCGTTGACTTATCTCCTGATTTAGGATCATCTTTCTCTTCCTGGTACAGTAAGGGAGACAACCTTACAAATAGAGATTTCCTTTATATATGTAAGCTTACCTTACAAAAGGACAACTTCCACTCTGTTTTCAGAGCTTCTCCTGTGTCTAGGCTTTCTCAAAATAATCAGCTCAAAATAATAATAATCCCATGACAAAGGCATATTTTGGGATGACATGTTCTGATTTCCAACAATGGGCCTGACCCAGATGTTTGGTAGACAGACACACAGATGTTAACATGTCCACCCCATGCTCCTAAACTCGCCCGAGTGTGACTGTGTTCATCTGTGTAATTCATGTGTATGTGTGTGTGTATTAGTTTTGTATGGCTGCTGTGACAAATAAGCATGAACTTGGTGGGTTAGAGCAACAGAAATTTTTTCTCCCATAGTTCTGGAGGCTAGGAGTCCAAAATAATTCTTACGGGATTAAAATAAAGTGGTCCTCCGGGCCACACTTCCTCCAGAAATTCAGGGCAAACAATTTCTTCTTTTTCTCATTTGGCTTTGGGTAGTGGCCAGCCTCCTTGACTTGAGACTCCTTCATCCCAATCTCTGCCTCCACAGTCACATTTCCTTCTCCTCTGTATGCTCCGCATCTTCCACTGCCTGCTTCATATGAGGATGTTTTCAGTGATGTTGAGATGCTGCCTGAATAATACAGGGTAATGTCTCCATCTCAAGATCCTTAATTTAATTATCTTAAGTCCCTTTTTTTTTTTTTTTTTGGCCATACGAGGTAACATTCACAGGTTGCAGAGATGGTGATGGATATCTTTTAAGGGACCAGTATTCATCCTACTCCAATGTTCCACCCTCAGATATATACAAATGTGTGTTTCTAGGCCCTAATTGGTATAGGCAATTTATTTCAAAATCAAATTCCTTCAGTAGGAAATTGAGTCAAGTTGTAACATTTGGCAATTAGTTGCCAACCCTGGCTAATCACATAACAACAGGACTGATTTAAATAGATGAAAGGGAAGGAGTGCCTCATGTTCCCTTCATTTTGTTGTAAAATTATAACAAAGGGCATCAATTTTCCATCAAAATACCTCATGTTACAGACATTAAAAATTCACCAACTCTTATTCTCACACTTGAAATGCTTTTGGACTTTTTTCTTAGATGGAACTCTTATCAAACATCTTAATAATAGTAATGGCAATATTCTAGGACATCTCTGGCATGTAAATGAGCAAATTATAGAAGAGAGAAAAATGTTTGGAGAAATAAATGGCAAAACCACACAATTGCTGTTTAATGCTAAATTATTTATTTGATTTAATAAGTTTAAGCAGATAGTCATTAAGTTATAAGAGTGTTAAATATTAACTAGGACATGAATATATCAGTCATGTTCACTAAATGTTCATTTACCATTGTGATAATATAGTAAATAATGTGTTTCTTGAACAGAGTATATTATCCTGTTATTTATTTAAAATAAGAGTAAACAATGACTACCCAAACTTACACTAGAAAACAAATTTTCGTGTTCATTTTCTTTAGCTGAAAACAAAAGCTTATGGAAATAATGCTGAATAAGGTTCATAAGGAGGGTTTTGTATATATCTTGAGATCTGGAAAACAGATCAATATGTTCTTAAACTGGAAGTAAAGTCAATCTTTGTTGACTTTGATAGGATGTATCTCAGGAAGCAAGCATTTTTAACTTGAATAATGAATACATTCTGAGTGGTTCCATGAGTATAAAACAATTCCCCAGGAAACATTCATAATCTGGGTTTTGTAAGTGCTCCAGTGAATCTAGTGCATAGATATTAACCCAGAACTCTAGAGAAAGTAATCAGGTATGAAGTGTTATTTGTTTTCATGAAGGCAGTTTCAGAAGAATAGGAAAATAGAAAAGATTTATCGAGAAACTGAAAGGAAACACCCATATATTTACATCAATATTGCCTATTAGGCTGACAGTTTGTATAGAATGTCTTCATTAAGATTTAGCCAGAATATACAATAATAGGACTCAAACCGATGATGCCAATATAGTTGGCTTTACATTTTAAGCAAGAGAAATCTAACACACAAAATCACAAATGGGATATTCCTCTTGAAAACATAAAAATATTTCGTTCACATCAGTAAAATAAAATTCTAAGCCATACAACAAAGAGTTGCGTGATTTCTGCACCTTCATTTGCATTCAAGCTGTGGTTGCTGGCGTTGTTTTCTATATCTGTTTCGTGCTGCCTCGAAATAAAAAGATTGGTACTTCTTATTACTTGCTACATACGGTCCCTTTTGAACCCTTTAACTATATTCCCAAATGAAACTTTGGCATATATCTGTGAAATTTCGTCTTGTTTTAGGGACAGGATGGTTTATCTTCACTTTTACCAATAGTGCTAGAATATTATTGTCAGTAGTTAACTGGTGTGTGAAAGAAACATTTGATCAAAGCCACACCACAAACTTAGCCTTGTAAAGATATTTTCGAGATGGGCTTCATTATATCAAGTTGTGTAACCCTAGTGTTGGTCAAGGTTTTACAGAGAATCCCATGCCAACATCCTGCTTCTCATATTGTTTAAAAATGTATCTTGTGACCTCATATTTGTGTCCCATACAATCTTCAGATAGTCTTACTAAGCTCAGCTTGGTGTGATATTTTTCATAACTTTCTATAATCAGCTGATTCCTCTTGTGATATCTCTACATATGCAGAATAAATGTTACGTCAGATAAAACATCTAATTTTAATTTGCTTGTGATATATCTAATTTCTAGCAAACATAATTTCTGTTGAACATTATACAGATATTGTGGTACTTGGCATCATCTATGTGATGTAAGACATAATTGTATGTTGTAAAAGAGAGAAAATATAACGTTAGATGCAATCAATTTTCCACCAAATGCATTTGGGAAATATTAAACTAGGCAAGCCAGTCGTTGGGAAGTCGATACACTCCAATGTCAATACCTTTATCCCTGCTTGATTGACTTTGAATTGGGTTCCTTATACTAATACTTTTAGGAAATTCATGTATAAAAATAGCCATCCCTCCAGTGATTTGATTTTTTTCACTACATTTAGTCTTACAAATTTGACAATGTACCACTTTTTAAACTAATCCTACTTGCATCCATGAAAATAATTTCTGTAAAACCCTGCAGCCAAGAAGCAAGGCTCTTATGAGCCTTACCTTAGAAATATTTTTGAAGTGCACCAGTTGTTTGATGCTTCAGGGTCTGACAATCATGGTTTTCAATTTTATACCAGATATTATAATGTCCTTGATACTGTTTCTCTCTCTCTCTCTCTCTCTCTCTCTCTCTCTCTCTCTCTAATGTTCTCCTTTCAAAAGATCATCCCAGCAGGGTTCACTCATGTTCAGGAGCAGGGTCATTGGAACTCATCTTCCATCACTTCGTTTTTCTCTGTCTGACCCCAGGTCCAGCGCCAACATTTCTTATCAGATAAATTTGGTTCCTTAAAACAGTGACTTGCCAACTGTGTTTCTCAGAACCCTCAGATTCTAGAGGTGCTTCAGAGATTTGAGACGATATATTACTTTAATCTGATTATTTAAGAAACACTTGGCAGGGCGCCGTGGCTCATGCCTGTAATCCCAGCACTTTGGGAGGCCTAGGCGGGCAGATCACGAGGTCAGGAGATTGAGACCATCCTGGCTAACACGGTGAAACTCCGTCTCTACTAAAAATACAAAAAAACTAGCTGGGCGTGGTGGCGGGCACCTGTAGTCCCAGCTACTCGGGAGGCTGAGGCAGGAGAATGGCGTGAACCCAGGAGGCGGAGCTGGCAGTGTGCTGAGATCCGACCACTGCACTCCAGCCTGGGCGACAGAGCGAGACTCCATCTCAAAACAAACAAACAAAAAACCAAACACTTATACCAATGTATACCACGTACAGAATTTTAAGACTTTAGAATCCTTCACTCAGTAAATGAACTTTTACTGTGACATTACTTGGCTTACCTGGTTTATTATAGAGTATGGAATAAGATGTCCACTGTCATTTCAACTTATACTCCAAATTTACTGAGATTCAAAGTGGTCTTGTTTATAACTATTCATTTTTATAAATTTGTGGTTTTTTCAAAAGTAGGCAACCAAAGCAAAATACAGAAATGCTTGGATACCGAGGGTGTTATGACTCAGCAGTCACTTAGCCTCACATTTTTCTAATGACTTAGTATTATAATTTTGCACTTAAAACATGACTTTGACATAATATAGTAGTCCCTCTCTTATCTACGGGGGTTATGTTCCAAGATCCCCAGGGAATGCCTGAACCCTCTGATAGTGCTGAACACTGTGTGTGCTATGCTTTTTTAATCTGATAACTGAGAGGGCTCCTAAGTGACTAATAGGGAACATAGAGGTGTGAATACTCTAGAAAAAGGAATCCTTCATTTCCCCAGGCGGGATGGAGTGGGGCGGCTTGAGATTTCACCATGCTACTCAGAATGGTCCACAATTTAAAACTTAGGAATTGTTTGCTTCTGGAATGTTCCATTTCATATTTTTGAACTTCAGTTGACCGTGGTATCAAGAAGTAAAACTGCAAACAAGGGGAATACTGTACCACTTTTATCTCCTTTTGTTTGAGATTAGGCTTAAGACGTTACTTAAAAAAAATGTCTACTGCTGAAAAAGTAGTAAAATCTTTGCTCTGATCCTTCCCTTTCTGTCTTCCCAGAGCGGATACATTCATATTCTTCTTCCCAGTGTCAGGGCAAATTGAAGTGCAGAAGAGAAATTCTTGTGGTATGTTTTTGCCACAGAGGTGCAACACGCGGTAGGCTCACCCAACCAGCTCAAGGGCTGACAAGCCTCATGTGCCCATTCTACAAGGGGCCTCTAGAAGGACACCTGAGCTACTTCCAAGGGCATGGGTGTAGGGCATTCTATTAATACATCCATTCATTTGTTTAACAACTAGGTATTGAGTACTTGTATGTGAGGCACTGTCCTAGGTGCTGCAGACACAGAAGTGTACCAAGCAACCAAGCTGCCTGCCCAAGTGCAGTTTGCTTTCTAGTGAGAAAGGGGGAGGCAAATGGCAGTTTCACATATACATATATGGCTACAGAGGGTCCGGTGAGGAGCTCACCCTTGAACAAAGGTACATAGGAGGCACAGACATTAGCTAGGTAGGCATCTGGAGGAAGGTATTCCTCCAGGTAATGGGGCCAGTAGGTCCACAGGCCATAGGGAATGTGTCTGCTTTGTTCAGAGACCACGCTGAGAAGCCCATGCCACCCATAAAAGAATGGGGTGGGGGCACTAGGAAATAAGTACCTGGACATGGCAGAATTTTCTAGATGACTTTGGCTCTTAATCCAGGAGGAGTGGGAAGCCCCGGGAGGGCTTAATAGAAGAGTGATGGATCTTCAGACAGAATTTTGAAATCTGGACATTGCTGCTGTGTCAGGAACCAACTGTTCTTATACATAAGATGTTTAATTTCACAAAACGAACCCAAGATTCTTATATCATACCCTGGCTGTACCTTTCTTGACTTTAGAGTTTCATTAGACAAATCATGGTCCTTTTAAAATCGATACTAGGGCTGTGAATGGTCCCAGAGGCTTTAAACATGATTACATTCTCTGACAAGGGAATTGATGGCTTTTTTGATTAATATTTACTGAATGCCAACAGCTCTGAACTTAGACATGCACAAATTTCTGTGCTTCAGATATATATTTTTCTAAATTATGGGGTGGAAAACAAAGACACTGTAAAAATCAGGTAACAAGGGGTACTTAATTCGGTAATTTAAATAGCAGAAAAGTAGTTCAGATAACAGGCTCCAGATCAAGTTATAAAGTGCCAGTCCTGGGGCTGCCACTTAATACTTTGGGGCCTTTGGCAAGTTATTTACCCAAAGTCCTCATCCAAAATCTGATTATAATAGTACCTCTCACATTCAACGAGGTAAGTGTATAGAAAGCATTTAGCACTGTAGCTAGCACATCACAAGTTTAATAAATTGTTACCATTATTTTGCTTAAGAATTGGCAACTAATTTGTGGCAGAGCAATGACCCTAATTTGTGACTATGAATTGGTTCTCCAAATCTCTTATGCCACACTGTTTGTACTGGGTTATAGCATATCCACCCAAAACTCATGTCCACACAGATTCTCAGAATATGATCTTATTTGAAAAACGTATTTCTAGATGTCATTAGTTAAGATGAGGTCATTGCTGGACTACAATGGGCCTTAATCCAGTGGCCAGTGTCCTTATAAGAAGAAGAACATTTGGACAAAGAAAGACACAAGGAGAACACTATGCGATGAGTGAGGCAGAGATTGCAGTGATGCCCTGTAAGCCCAGGTTGTACCACAGATCAGCGGCAGACCCCAGGGGCTGGGAGGGAGGCCCAGACAGATTCTCCCTCAGAGTTTTCAGTCAGAGTCAACCCTGACAATGAGCCTCCAGAACTGTAAGAATAAATTTCTGTCCTTAAAGCCACCCAGTTTGTGGTAGTTTCTCACAACAGCTCTAGGGAATGAATACATTGTCAACTCCCAATTAGAAAACCGAACATTCAACGGGCTGGGAGCATTCAACGGGCTAGGAGCACCACTCTGCAGTTCCTTATCAATGCAAGTTTAATGTGATGTTATTATGTGTAAGAAAATCTCGGACATTAGCATAAGGGCTTTAAAGATTATTAGAACACATTTCATAGGTATCTCTAAGGTTAAGATATTTCTTCTAATTTTAGATGATGGCAGTGTATGAGAATCAAGAAATAGTGGGATGATATGACTCTAGTGCTCTTCCAGTCTTTTTAAATTTCTAAATGTTGACATTGATCATTTTTTTCAAAAATTTATTTTCCCATATGTTAGTGGGGTAGAGGAAGTATTTGGTTACATAAGTAAGTTGTTTAGTGGAGATTTGTGAGATCCTGGTGCACCCATTGCCCGAACAGTATATGCTGCACACGTTTGTTGTCTTTTATCCGTCACCCCCCTCCCATTCTTCCCGTAGGTCCTCAAAAAGTCTAGTGTATCATTCTTTTGCCTTTGCATTACTAATAGCTTAGCTTCCACATATCAGTGAGAACATAAGATGTTTGGCTAGTCTTTTGATTTTGAGGTTATAATTGTACTTGCTTGTATTTGACATGGATGGAAATGCAAGTATACTGAAAATTAATATGAAAAAATAATAAACACATTGAATATCCACTAGGAAGTAAAGGCAGAGGAACATCGAACAAATCCTTCCAAATTGACTAAAATATTTACTGCCTTTTTTTGTTCAATGCACACCATTCTAGGACCCTGACAGGTGTGACCTTGATGGTATTATAATTAGCAAAGATGTCCTCTCTCAAAGTTACTGTTATAGATTAACATTTCATTCAAGTCCAATCACAGTTGTTTCTAGTTCCAACTCACTTGGATTTTGTTACATTTTTGAACAAAGATAGAGTCTTGCATACCCTGACGATTTGTTTATAATTGCCATGGCAATGTAACATTTCCCAGCACATCGCAGAATACATGACATAAGAATATGAATGTAAACATATGAAAAAAGAAAGCCCTCAGGTGATTGTTAATTTTTGGCGTTGTGTAATTAAACTAGTTTTGTTTAATGTTATCTTTTGCCAGTATCTAATTAGCAAAGCCATCTGCTGAAAGAGTAGTAGCCCATTTGCCTAGAATGTTGTTCTCTTCATTTTTATGAAGTGTCTGCCTTTGCTGGTCCCTATCTAATTAGCTTATCTGGCGGTGGAGTGTGATAATACACAGCTTTGTTTATATACTTCTGAGAACTGTGGATTTGTATGTGTGTAACACATATATAAAAAGAGCCAATCTCTTTTTCTTTTCTGCATCTGATTTACTCTTGAGATCACAGTTCCCTTTATTCTAACCATAGTGTGTCTGTGTGCAACACGGCCCAATGGGTGCTGTATCTTGAAACAGTAGGGGCTTCATTGCATCCCCAGGATTTATGCAGATATAAAATGGGTTTTCCATAAGCCTCTTCTGTTTTTTTTTTTTTTTTGTAGCTCTCTTTGTATGTTTGTCCCATCCTGAAATCTAATATTATAAGTCAGAGTGTGTCACTGGACCTGAGATTAACTTGCATATGGCTACTAGAGCAATGAAGATGAACACTGTTGACTTTTCAGATTTAATATAATTCTGTCTAGGCTGATGGAATATACTTATGCTGTATTGTAAATTAATATCTCATGTGTATCTCTATGTCTGTTTTTCCTTCTGTCAATCACATAGAAGAGTGTCTTCCATTTGGTAGATGCTTAATGAATATTTGTTAAATGAAGGAGATAATGCATTTGCATAAAGCAAAACTTCTGTGAGTTGCTGAGTAGTACAGGTTTTATTTGTATGTATTTACAGAAAAAAATTTACTACAAACAGGAATCATTGTGTCTTTTAAAATGTAGATGTTTCAGACTCACTGCCTACTATGACTAATCTTTGAATATTCAAGTAACCACAATATTTCTGCTGTATGTCTGCTGCAGAAATGTATAATGCAGACAAAGTATTGAATAGCATACAGTAGAAATACTTCTTTTCTCTACTGGGCTATCCTGAAATAGAAAAAGACAAAAGATGACAAAAATTAAATATTTTTAAAAGGGAGACTCAAGAAATGAGACTATGAACGTTGGGTTGAGATCTGAAGTGTAAAATGCTTTAGCACTTGTTTTGACTATTGTAAACATAGGTTTGGGTTGGTGGAAAAACATCTTTAAATAAATTTGAATACAAGTGGAAAGGTGGCTTCTCAAATCAGTAGTGAGATTTGTTCTATAATCACGATACATGAAAGAATAAAAATCTTCACTGATAAATGAAAGAGAAAGCTTGATTAAAATGTATTTAGTTCATTAGAATGGATCTAGAAGAACAAGGAAGTTGTGACCAGGTTAAAACACAGCCTAATTTCAAACAGAAAAATGGGTCACTGTGAGAAATAAGATCCCATAGAGGAGAGGTTCACTGATACTCTTATTTGTCTCTGATGGAATTTTTTTTTTTTTTAAGTTTCAAGTCTGTCCACTAATGAAATGGGCAAAGTCTAACTGACCTAGTGAATAGGAGGACACTATGGGATGAATCTGGAACATCCTATTCGAGTATAATCTGGAAAAGGCACTTTTCTCCATTCTATTCCTTTTCAAATTCTGTGCTATCCAATAATATGTATATATTCCTGCTGTCTTCTGGAATAAGTAAAGTTCCATTCTTAATATAAAATTTCCCTTTATCCTGTTCTCTATTCAGGTAGAAAGTGAACAGAAAAGCTGTACAATCATGGTCTTTAATTAATTCTGGATTTGAATATTATAGGCAAGCTAGTGAGACTGTAATAAAATGCCTTAGGAAATAAATTTTTTTTCTTTCTAATCACTATCTTCAGAAAATCTGTAAGATTTGTCCTATTTATTATGGGTCTAATAAACTTGTAAGAGCAGTTGTTGTTTTTTGGTATGCTGGATAAAGTAATGAAATATTTTTTAAAACTCTCACATTCTTTCTTCTCCTATTTTCCCTTTCAATCTTTGGCCAATATTTATCTTGAAAATATAAAGTTTGGGCATTAGGTAGACTTGTGAAGCTGTTTGTTTGCCATTTTAGCGCCAGGATCTGAATAATTTTTATGGCATTTGGTAAATATTCTTTTCCGTTAGCCCTGGGACTAATCCTTCTCTTCATAGCTTTCATGTTTATGGAAGAGAACATTATTATTTAACTTTTAACAAAATCACTAGACCAATGAAAGCCACGTGAATGACTCTTTATCTAAAGTATTTCACTGTGTAGTTTTCCTAGTAATTGTCTAACAGCAGTTCCTCTTGGTGATATGTAATACTAAATGCTCTGGCCATATACAATCAAAGTTATAATGAGGTTTACTCTGCTGAAAGAATATATCATATTCTTTCAATCCTCAATACTGTTTTAATCAGTCCTCAATACTGTTTTAAGTAAAGGCCAAGAGGTGGATATCTACTTAAATACAAACAACAGAGTGATATTTTGTAAAGAGATCTAAGAAAGGAATATACTGAAGGTCAAATCAGATGAACAACAGTGCATTTATTTTCATTTATTTTATCTGCACTTCATGGGGATATAGTTATGCAACTGTATGGGAGGCTGTTTTCTCTGGAGGTGTCATTGCTTTTCATGAAAATATTTGTCATCCTGGTATGGAATTCAAGTCATGTGTTTGCATCAGATGCTGATTAGCTGTGACTTTATTGTTGCCATCAAACATTATGAACAGGGAAGCAATACAGGAGGAATTAACAAATTCCCTTATCAGATGTTGACATTGACAAAAATCTTCAAGTCTGCACAAGGGAAAACAGTTATATCATTGTTTTGGTTTCAAAGACACTGAAGTGATTCTCTCTAGAATACTTTTCTTATGGACTCCCATTTGCCAAGTAACATAAATTATGCAAGATGCAGTGTTTTATGATTTAATTCTGTTATGTAACATTCTTTGGAAGGCAGAAGATATTAGAGAATGGTGTTAGCCTGACTTTATTATTCTCCCAAGTTTGGATAATTAGGAAAAAAAATTCTTACTAGAAATAAGGGTGAAGCCATTATTTTCCTTCATATGATTTGACACTAGGTAACTTTTGGTTTAGTTTATTATTTGACATTAGTTCAAATTAACAGAAAAAAGTCTCTATCTCAAAATGTCTTTCTGTTAATGATTGAATTACTGCACATTCCTGATCCTTCAGAAATCCAATTAATAGTAAAATAGAAAATAATTGTAATAACAGGTGTGGAGTATGGAGAAAATATTTTTTACCCTATAAAAGTTTACACTCTATACAGTGATAGAAAAGAAAAAAAGAAGCCCAGATGCTTCAATTTGCGCAAAAACTATTCACGAGAGCCAGGCCATGGATGTTTGCAGGCATCCTTTCTGTAAAGCAAGCCCTGTCTGTGTTCTTCACTAATCACATATTTCATTTGCGAGTTAGCATCAGACGTGAAAGCACACATAGCAAATTAATCAGCATAAGTGAGATTTGGAAATTCTGAGAAAAAATAGTTTAAAGCTGTGGCTCTAAATATTTAGCCAGAGTTAATAACAGTATGAAAATAACTGCTGTTGGGGAAAAATCCTAGCTATGTTCTTTGCCTGAGCTATCTATTGATTGATTATCATTTACAGGTGTATCTTGGTAGTAAGGATATGCAAAATCATTCTTCGTTATCTATGAATATTTATAAACAACATATTATTTGAATAAAATATAAATGTTAAAATGAATATTTAAATTATCTTGTCTCAAGGCCTCTCCTTTAAGCCTCGTCTGGGTCTATTCTATGGTTTCTCCAAAGCAATCATTTCTACCATCAGTGCCATAGTCACCAACTCGTAGTTCTTTTCTAACAGTGACTAGACCTAAGCATCACATCATTACTACATAAAAGCAAATAGTAAGGGGGAAGTTTCTTGTTCCTCAATTTCAGAGCTAAATCTAAGCCCATGGATAAATTTCATGTATTTGGTGTAAATTCTCTGAGTGTGAAAATGTTGCTGCTAGGGTGCAGCCATATTTCCTAATCTGGTTACCAGTGCCTTATTTATATTTTCCCTTTTATTCAGTCAAAACCATGATAGCTGCTATTGTCTTGGTATTTTCTACAGGCTGTGGAATGGGAGTGTGACGAAGCTACCAAGAAGGCCTGTTACAGCAAAGGCAAATCAAAGGTAAGAAGGATGCAATTATGAGCAGCCATCACCCTGTTTTGAAGGAGTCTGCACTATATAAAGCACGTTGATAAGAAGAGTATTCTTGATTATGATGCCATGAAAAGTGAAAAAAGCAAGATTCAAAATATATATATATGGTATATCCTCAAGTTTTCAATATAAATTAAAATTAACCACAATAATCAATCACTTCCAAAAAGGATTCAGAACACAAGAAGATCAGAGCTAATTTGTCCTTTATGTCATTAGACTAAGATAAGAAATTAATTGATTGATAGCACTGGAAAAAATTTGGGCCTGAATTTTTAAAATGTTTTAAATTCCTTCTTTCATACTTTACAACTAAATTTAGAAAGTAATGATATGATAAATGAAATTATTATGTAAAATATTATTTGTGATTGATTCTTTATAATTTATCTTAACATATTCTTTATAATAAATTCTCTTTTCATACTAAAATCTACATCCCATGTTCCTATAGAATGCACAGTTTATAGCTAAGGTTGGAAATGTGTTTCTTAAGCAATTGTACATGTTGCAGGCTTCTTTCAAATGTTTGTCTGGCTCAAAAAGATGCGTAATTCTTTGCCTTTCCAGGAAGACTATGTGTCTTTGAGAAAATTATTCATGATCAACTTGAGGAAATTCTTCTGCAGCTTGTGCACAGGCTCACTGTGTCTTACTCTGTTAGTGATCGTCTTACATTTTACTGGAGCACGGACTTTTCCAGTGGTGAATTATGCTTTGGGTTACAGACGACAGCAGTTATACACAGAGTAGAAAAGAGGGCTTGCCTTGCAAAGTCGGTCCCAGGACCAAGAGCTTGGGGAAAAAACTATAGCAAAAGCAGAGAGCACTGGCAAAAGATCCTCCCCTTTCTGTATTTATAAAAGAGTGTTATGTACCTTGTTTTACCCAATTTCATTGTCTGCTTCCCTGCCTTTTAACTGAATGGCTGTGGGAGTCAGATACTGAGGCAGGTGTCAGCCAGCTTCGTTATGGGGTTTCCCAACCCTGAATAAAGGAGTAGGAAGAAGAGGAGGAGGAAGATGCAGTCTTAGCCAGGGAAACACTTGGAGACAAGGGGGAGATAAAGCAAGAATTGATGAAGGCTATTTTCTGGAAGATATTTAACCTCAGAAAAGGCCTCTGGGATAGATAATCAGAGATATAAGGAGATTTAAAGGTACTCCAATTGTCAAATAATTCGAATCTGGTATCTTCAAATGCTCCCCAAAATAAATAAATAATACAAAACCCGCACATTGGGGACCCCCATAACCTTCTTGGTGAGTTTGTAGAAACGATGTATAGAACTTTTGAAGAAGTGATTTCTAAGTAGTTTCCTTTTTCCTCCCTGTGGTGTTTGAGTCTCAGTGTGGGAGTTGTGTGACTCCACCCTTGGCCCCACTTCACTGGTCAGAGCACAGTCCTTTAAATAAGACCACCTGTGCTAAGGAATGAGATGGGACCTGGAGAGTCAGACATATATGAAGTGAGGGGTGGAAAGATGGATTTCTTTGTTTCGACTAGTAAGATTCACTGATGCAAGCGCCACCCTTCCAGGCTCTCAAGGCCTGCAGTGGGCCTTGCCTGGGGATATCAGTGCCTCCCAGGGGGTGCTCCGTGTGACACCTGATATGGTTTGACTGTGTCCCCCACCCAAACTCCATCTTGAATTGTAGCTCTCATAATTCCCATGTGTCCTAGAAGGGACCTGGTGGATGGTAATTGAATGATGGGGGTGGGGCTTTCCTGTGCTGTTCTCATGATATTGAATGAGTCTCACAACGTCTGATGGTTTTAAAGGGGAGTTCCCCTGCACAAGCTCTCTTGCCAGCTGCCATGTAAGATGTGTCTTGCTTCCCCTTCATTTTCTGCAGTGATTGTGAGGACTCCCCAGTCATGTGGAACTGTGAGTCCATTAAACCTTTTCCTTTAAAATTACCCAGTCTCGGGTATTAGCAGTGTGAGGACACACTAATACAGTGATCTAGCTCTCCCTCTTGCTTTTTCTCACCTCTTTCTTCTTGTCTTTATCTTTTGGTACTTTGCTCTTCCATCTCCTCTTCTTTCTTTCTGGGTCCTATGAGCACACCAATAAGCACTATTCAGGTTTGAGCAACCTAGCAACAGAGATTTTTGATGCTCACTTTTCATCAGTGTCTGTTCTGAAAATGTTTAGCTGATAGCCCAAACCTGATGGTCCCCACCCTCCTTCCCTCTCCCAGGTTTCAGTGCTATTTCCTCATCCAATCTTAACACACCCAGCCCACGGTGAACGTTTAAAGATGTTCCACTGGATGAGTGGATGAACATGAGAAGCCCACACCAGGCAGTGAACTTTAGGGTTTCTCATCCTCGTCATTATTGATATTTGGGGCCAGATTGTTCTTCGACATGGCAGTGATTCTGTACATGGCAGGAAACGCATTGCCAGACATTGACCTGGTTGGGAATCCCTGCTTTGATTTCCAAAATTGTAAATTTATTTGTCACTTTTACATTGTTTGTTTTTATTTTTATGCTTCCTAGAGTGCTCTCATATTTCATCTAGATTACATGTATATATTTGTTACAAAGACGTTTAAAAAATTAACAGTTAACTCCCTTCCCCTCTATGAGCGTCAGTCTCCTTGTACTCCTTGTCCTACTAAAGCAAAGCATCAGATTATGTCATGTAGCCTCATAGTCTGAAAGTTCATAATTTACAAAGAATCTGTGTGGTTGCCTTTTGCTAATTGATTATTTCTACTTGGGGTGAAAATTTGCTTCTGCTGAAGCAGAACTAGCCCACGTTTTGCCTTAAGCCATGATCATTGGTTGTTTGGAGCTTAGAACTTCAGTAAATTGAACCCAGAGAACTATTAGGAAAAGGCCATCTTTTGTGACCAGTAGGTAATATACCCTCGATTCATAGAGGAGACCAATTGTTACTATACTTAATTGAATTTTCTTGATACACAGAAAACAAATGAGGGCAACAAATATTTTCAAATAAAATCAAACCTTTATGTTTCACATGCTTTGGGTTCTAATGGATTAAAAATAATGGGAAATCAGTAATTATTAATTGACTCAAACTGCATCGGTGAATGGATTTTTTAACACTAATATAGTAAGACAGATGAAGATGAGTGTCAAGCACCATGTACTCTGAGAAAGATGAATCACACGTTCTTTTAGGTTACATTAAGTATATTGATAAACTCAGAGTTTAAATAACTTCTGCTGCTTTGAAGTAGAACTCGGTTTATGTAGCAGAGCTGTGTGCATTGGAAGTTCCTGTGTAGAAAAATGATGCAGTAGCTAAACAAACATGTCGGTCTAGACAGCACTGGGCTGGTGCATGGGTGGTGAGAGGAGAGGGATCTTCATCAACCTTTACAAGTTCCTCTTTCTTGTTTGGCATCTCTCTTTCCTTCTTAACATAGTAACTGGGCTGGGCGCGGTGGCTCACGCCTGTAATCCCAGCACTTTGGGAGGCCGAGGCGGGCAGATCACGAGGTCAGGAAATCGAGACCATCCTGGCTAACACGGTGAAACCCCGTCTCTACTAAAAATGCAAAAAATTAGCCGGGCGAGGCGGCGGGCGCCTGTAGTCCCAGCTACTCGGGAGGCTGAGGCAGGAGAATGGCGTGAACCCGGGAGGCGGAGCTTGCAGTGAGCTGCGACCGCGCCACTGCACTCCAGCCTGGGCGACTAAGCGAGACTCTGTCTCAAAAAAAAAAACAAACATAGTAACTGAACAGTGACCATGACGTGACCAACCTGGGTGACCAAGCCCAGCTCCTGGGACAGAGAAGGGAAAGAAACAAGGCAGCCCCTATGAACAGGGGCAACTGGGCCAAATGCCGCCTCCAAAGGACTGCCCCCAAACTCATAATTCAGACAACCCACATTTCCCCATTTTGACAGTTCTAGGAGCCAATTCAGAGAACATTCTCACAGTCAATTTAACTGATAGGTAACGTCTCTTTGGGTGAATGGCATTAAGACTTTTCTTAGTGGTCATGAGCTTAGATGGCGAATTCAGCTGTTTCGTAGTTTTGCTTATGCTGAAGTTCTTACGAGAACAGAATCACAAAGTTTCCCTTCTCCCTGAAATAAAAAGAATAATGCAAAATGTGACATCTCAGAAATGAGAAAAATGCCAGCAATTTAAACTGAAGTTGTTTTATTTCCTACTCTGAGAAAAGTGGTCTGTGCTTCCACACATAATGCGTTTAGCTACAGAGCTGAGCTGGAATGCTTGCCTGGAAGGAGGTGGCTGGGTCTGCAGGGAGGACACTGCCTGTACCCACTTGGTGCTCTGATGGGAGCATTCCTCAGCTTGCTGCAGAGTGGAGGAGAGTAGAGATGACAGATTTCCCGTTTCCCTGGGATGTCTGTGTCCAGACACAGATACGATTTCACACGTAATCCATTAAAAGTATAATTTAGGGAATTAGGGTCAAGAGAAGTTATCCAGATTTTTTATTCGAGTCAGGTTTAAAAAGAAGGTAGGTACTGAAGCTGCCAAGCCCTTGTCAAGTTTGTGTTCTATTTTATTTAGAAAATGCTCAGCTCACTTGGAAAAGAGGGAGTGCCTTTGCCTGCAATGGCTTAAATATTTCATGGAAAAAAAAAAGTGGGGGTGGGGAATCTGTTTTTATGGATTCAAAAACTTATAATAAAACCTGTTGTATTTAGTTCTTCTGGACATAGCATTATAGAAATTGAATTCTATAACTATTTAAGTATCTTTTACACAAATATTATTTTAAACACAAATAGTCAATTCTCTCACGACCTAACAAGAGTTCCTTGTGTGTGTTGGGCTATTATATCTGAACCGATGTTCCTCCCACTCTGACATTTAGGAACCGTACAAAGGAAACACAGCTGATTATTATGGGAATGAAAGAGCCGCTGTATGCTTCTATTACACTTTGTAATTTTCAAAAGTTTTTGTTCATGATCTCATTTCAGGATTTTTGACACCAAGTTCCTAGAATTATTTTGCTAGTTAGTGGGAGAGTTTTGATTAGAATCCAGAGCTACGTATATTGTTCTCCCTGTCATGTCCTGTGTTCCTATTCACCAAGTTGTCAAATTATGCTTTTAAAGAGGTAAACTCCTAGTGAATAGGAGAAGAAACTCATGACACATACTGCCTGAGAACCTGCTGGTGTAGGCCTGGATCTTGACATTTTGTACCTAAGTGCCAATATTTTGAAAGCTGTGAGTTAACCAATACATGGGACACATTGTAGCCCGCTTTTATTTTGTGTAATTGCTTTAAAAATTGAGAATACTTTAGGTTAAATACTAACATTAGGTTAAACTTAGATTATGCACACCTAATTTTATTTTTTTTAATTGAGGTGCCCAAAAAGGTTTCCCATGAAGTCAGCTCAGTTGAAAATAGAGTATGTACATATATACAGTATAGTATATTTTATATATCAATACATTACATAGCATGTAATATATATATGTATGTTTATCTGTGCATATTGCATCTGTTATATGCATGTGAATATATTCACAAGTAATACATGTATACAGTTATATAGACACACCCTTTATACACACACACATACACATATGCATCTGATTGGGTTAGGTATGGTTTTGCAAGAGTCACCAGGTCATCATGACTTAGGCTGATGTGGGTTCCACTTTGAAAGGCTCATGCAATTCCTATAAATTGCTTTTCTTCAGCACTTTGATGCTGACAAGGATAACACATTATGAAGAGGACACATTGCTTTCACTGTGAACACTATGATTAACATAAAGGCTGTCAGCTTCTCACCCTTATCTTTTCCTCCCTAAAATTAATGGGTTGGGCAATGGGCTGGGTGTTGCTGAAGAGACACCTGAGAGATCCACAGAACATACCTGTTTAAAAAAAAAAATCATGAAATGCTGTATGACAAAACCAATTAATTCATTAAGAAAACAGCCCTAAAACGTGTTTTCTGTGCTGGGCCGTGGGCCTTGTGTCCTTGAGACCAAGTGGGTATCGGCCAGTCTCCATCTAAAAGCCCTTTCTGTGAGTCAGCAACCATGCACCTCGGCTATTAATTGCCTTGAAGTGAAGGAAAGGTTGATCCATCTGTGGGTCACAGGCCCACATGGGTCGTTTTAATGTTCAAGTGCCGTGATCAAAATGTAGACAGATGACTCTCATTATCAACCCTAGAAGCCATGTGACAGCAAGCCACTAGAGGCCTTGGAGATGTACACTGTGACTTCTTAGAAAATTGGAACTCATTAAATCCTCTTCACCCATTTTCAAGGTATGGAAATGGGCTAGAAGAAAAAATTCTTAGATGATAAAAGGAAAATCATAGACGTTTAAGTATGGTGATTTATAAGAGAAACCTTTAAAAGAATATCCTAAAGGGTTTGTACATTATGACTCTACTTTAAAATAGGTGACTCCAAGCAGTACTTCAAGCAAGTTCAGGTAACCCATGGAAAGGCCACATTTGAAACAGAGATTGGCAAAGTGAGTTGCCAGTAGATCTGTGAGAGAATTTGAGTTTTCAAAACACCATCAAGAGGAGACTAATTATTACACAGCCTAGAACTGTTACCGATTTCCTTTTTTTTTTTTTTCTTTTTGAGACTCTGGAGTGTCCCTCTGTCACTCAGGCTGGAGTGCAGTGGCTCTCCACAACCTCCGCCTCCTGAGTTCAAGCAATTGGATTATAGGCATGCATTACCACGCCTGGCTAATTCTTTGTATTTAGTGGAGATGGGGTTTCATGTTGGCCCGGCTGGTCTCGAACTCCTGACCTCAGGTGATCTGCCTACGTTGGCCTCCCAAAATGCTGGGATTACAGGTGTGGAATCACCGTGCCCAGCCACTCATTTCCTTTTATTCACAGTATTGACTGTCCAGTTCCCAAATTTATCTTCCACTCAAAAGCTAAATACTTCTACTTTTTTTTTTTCCTGTGTTTTCACATTCTGTTTCAGTTGAACTTGTCCCAATCTCTCTTTTTAAAACATTTATTATTTTAAATGAATTTGTTTGGAATTCACATCTGGAATTCACAATCTGTGAATGAAACACGAGGATGCCTTTAAGGGAGTAAGAACGGGGAAGTATGTGAGATGCCCTTAGCCAGTTGGGTGACTGAGTTCTGCTCTTGACAGTTAAGAAGAAACTCAAATACCACCCACCTCCACACATTGCTCCTGTAGGACTCAGTGAATGAGCACACCTACCATCACTGGTGATAACGCAGACCTCTAGTTAAGGCTGGGGCCAACTACACTATTACCTTCCTTCATTAGCTCCTGATTGCCACAGGCTCCTCTGGGTTCCATAGGGCTGGGGCCACCCTCCATCATTTTATGAAGATTCTGCACAGACCTCCTTGCCTGATCATCCAGATCCCTGACATCGTCCTCTTTTTTTCCCCACACTCTCAGTTCTGCGAAGCACACCAGTGACACATGGCGATGTGGCTCATCACCAATAATAGAGCCGGTGTCTTCATGTATTCTCACATGGTCTTGATGATCAGAACATGCTCTTTCATTCTCTGCCCTCATTGAAATAATTCTGTCCCTTTCCTCATTTACTTTTTCTCTGATTTTCTGACACTATCAGTTGGTGCCCTGCCCCTCCCTGGCAAACTGCTGCACCGTGGTTACCATGGTTATCACACATCCTGACCAACATGCCGGTTCTTCATCAAGCTTGCGAGTGGTCATCAGGGATGTTAACAACCTACAGTTGCCAGGCACTGTGGCTCATGCCTGCAATTCCAGCACTTTGGGAGGACAAGGCAGGAGGATCCCTTGAGCTTAGGAATTCGAGACCAGCCTGGGCAATAGAATAAGTCCTTGTCTCTACAAAAACAAAAGAAAAGAAAAAAAAGAAAAAAATAGCCAGAGGTGGTGGCATACACGTGTAATCCAAGCTACTTGGGAGACAGAGGTGAGCGGCTCACTGGAGCCCAAGCAGTCGAGGTTGCAGTGAACTGTGATTAAGCCACTGCACCCCAGCCTGGGCAACAACAGAGTGAGCCCTTGTCTCAGAAAACAAAAACTAAAGAAAACAACCTACAGTCTTATTTGCACTTTGTTCTTCCTTTGGGAAATTAATGTAAACACCGTATTTGATATCTTGGTTATTCTCCTTTCCATAATTGACTGGAGGCCCTTGCTTTCTCTTCACCAGGGCTGTAGAACTCTGCTGTGAAATCACATTTCAATCCAGATGATTCTCCTGGAACAACTTACCCTTGCCCATGTTGTTTGTGGTTTACCTTATAGCAAGCTCTTGCTTTTTTTTTTTTTTTTTAAGAAAAAGTTCTTTTACATCTTGCCTTGCTTTTAAAAGAGTTCCAAAAGCAGCAGCAAAAACCAAACAAAATCCCCACCCTTCTATACTGTTTGTAATTTTCCATTCCAGTCCTTATGATGGTGTCATTAACATGTCCGTGTCATCCATTAAATCCATCAGCTTGCTCTGTCCTGTGTTCTGGAAGATGTCTTTGTGGGTCTCCTCTGACAGGCATAGGCTTCCTTCTTTTATCCTCACGCTGCCTGTCTTTACAGGCTCCTGTGCCCCTCTGGTTTCTTCCCTGGCCTGCCTGTGTTCTCTTCAGCCTGGGAGGGAGGAACTCTGTGGTTCTTTGAAGTCTTTTGTTTTGTTCTTTCACTTTAGAACTCTCCTGACCTTTCCCCAGGAATGAAGACCAAAGGGAACAAAACAAGACAAGCCTCCCACCTCTGTTGTACCTTTCTCAGTTACCAGATTCACCGTCTACTCTTTACAAGCATTTGGTAATTCTTCTGAAGCCTACTTAGATCTTTGTGGTTGTTTTCTGTCTTCCTCAGTTCAGCTTCCAATGACAAGTGATTACTATTACTGTTAGGAATAATGTTAGGAGGATAATCCACCCTTGGTATTTCACTTTACATTTAGAAAGCCAATCTGAGCCAGGAGCGGTGCTCACACCTGTGATCCCAGCACTTTTGGGAGGCCAAGGTAGGAGGATCATTTGAGCCCAGGAGTTCGAGACCAGCCTGGGCAGCATGACAAAACCCTGTCTCTAGTAAAGAAAATACAAAAATTAGCACTATGCATTGGTGCTGTATCGCTGCTATGCAGTAGACTGGGTTATGGGAAATTAACACTTTCATCTAGAATGAGGGTCCATTTGGTTGAAGACAAGGTGAGCTATACCATTACATCCAGATTCCCCTGATATCCAGCATGATGTGATTCAAATCATCATGTTATCATGCAGCATCTTTCATGCCTCGTGCATCATTCATTTGCCATTGCATGCAATCGGCTCACTATTTTGGGTTTGTCCTTTCACACCTACCACCTTGGTCTAGGTACAAAATGACGAGAGCCTGAGTTATGGAAGTGACTTCTTCCTTGGCTTCCTGTCTCCAGGCTTCTATCTTCAGCTTATCCTGTGAATTGGTTTCTGAGTGGTTCTTTAGTGGAAAAACATGAGAACTCATCAATACTTCACGCAGTCAAAACGTTTCATGGCTCCTTTCACATTCGGAGTAACATGTGAACTCACTACCTGGGCACACCTGGCCTGTTTCAGGCTCCTCGGCTTCTGTGTGAGCTTCTCTGTACACCGGGAGATCGCCATGCTTTCTCTAGCCATGACACCTTCACACAGTCTGCTCCTCTTGCTTGGGGTGTCTTTTCCTTCCTTTGCTCAGTAAAGCCCGACCGGTGTCCTGCAAGCACCCCGTCCAGGAAGCCTCATGAAATCTTTCACTTTATTTAACACTTAGTTGTCAGCTCTTTCAGGAAGCCTCTCAACACCTCTTCCCTTCGCTATTCCTTTGGAGCTATGTAATATGCTATTCTTCTGTGTGTGCTCATTAGAGCACATGGACAGCTCTGTGGTCATTGTCATGAACCTGTATTTTTCTGCCGGGGGCCTGGATTGGGGCTTCTAACCCAGTGACTACCAAAGAGGAGCTACTCAGTGGATGCTTGCCGAATAAATGAGGAGCTCTCCAGCTCACATGTCCATCACTGCTGTGACCATACCCAGGGTTTTCTAAGAACATTGGCAACCACAAAAATACTCCATTCTTGGAGTATCCCTCAGCCTAGGGTTTTGTCCCAAATGTTTCGAACATCTTTTCCTCATTAAGCATATTTTCACTTTTCAATCAATGAATTAAAAATGCATATAGATACTTGCTCTGTATTTAAAATATACAGTTTCATCCCATAAAGTAAAATTTGTTCCAGTTTGCATACCGAGTTTCTCATGTGACCTTCTGATCAAGAAGCACTTGCAGCATTTTCTCAAAGTCCTGAGGAAGTTTTCCAAGGCACTGTTTCACGAGTGGTATCTAATAGGTTCCTTTTATTTATTTTCCTAATAGCCGTCCAAGGCCATTTAGTGTTTGTGCTACTATCAGATACAATTCAAAATGAAATCAGTTCTGTCAAAATTAGATGCATGCTTTGAGAATTTAATTGAACATGTGTTTATCTTCATATTCTTTATCAAACAAGGTGCAGATGCAGCAAGTAAATTTATTTGATAAAAATCAAATTGTTTCATAACTCTGTTGTTATTTTTTAGTCAATATCTGAAAGGTTTATTTTTTTTTAATGAGTTACATTTTATTAATGGTTTACATATTTATTGGATAAAATGTATTCATTCTCACCATTCTTCTTGTGCTTAGACTTTGTTAGCATGTTTTTCATTATATATATATATATATATTTTTCCCCCTCAGGAGGAATGTCAGAACTACATCCGGGTGCTTCTGGTGGGTGGCGACCGGTTATTCACCTGTGGGACCAATGCATTCACACCTGTCTGCACCAACCGCTCGGTATGGCTTCCTTTTGTGCCTCAAAAGAATTTAATATCAGAAGAGGTCAAACATTGTATTAAAATATTAGTTGTAAATGAATTTCTATACACCAAGGTGTTGCTGTTTAATTCAAAAGCACTTTTTGTCAAATTGAATAAGTATTTGATTTCTTGATGTATTTCTAATCAGGACCATCAATTAGATAAATAACTGGAACTAATTATAACTTATATAATTAAACTTAAATATGTTTCTAAATTATTTCAACCAGCATTTTTCTCACCAGTGACTTTAAACATTAATCCTAAACATATTCTTTGATGTCTTAGAGATACTGTTACTGTTATTTACATTTATTAAAATTATTAAAATGGTCTAAAATCACAATCGTAGGGAAGAAAAAATTAGCCTGCAAATTGGATAAGCAGTATGTTAAAAAAATAAGCAAACTAAGAAATTGAACCCTAGGCAAAGTCCAGTTATAACTGACCCTCTTTCTTGTCTTTAACCTGGCAATCATTGACGGAGTAATTTTGAGCTGCACACACTATAGCAGTAGCATGGCAGGGTCAGTAGAACACATGTGGAATCTTCCTAATTCAGGTTATAAACGCAATCTTCCTCTGGGAATATCATGAAGAAACATGTTCATTCCCTGGTTGCACACCTTTCTTCAAGACCTTAATTGACCATCTGCTTTTACGGTTCGTGATTTCAGGTTAGCATTCAGTTATTGGAAATAAAGGGAGGAGGTGGATGATAAGGGGTGTGAAGCTCAGGGAGCTCTCTAGGTGCTGCACCCTGCCCTGAAACGCTTTCACCAGTGCCATGGTTCAGTCCTCAACATCTGCCCCACAAGATGCTACTCTTTGGGGCTCCCTTTTATGAAAGAAGAACCTGAGACATAAAGAGCTGAGGGAACTTACCGGGTACACATCTCATAGCAGAGCAAGCAGCGTGCCTGCACCTACCGGCCCTGAGCCTTTCTGCTCCAATACCTCTCAGGCGAGAACCAAGAACCGAATTGAGCAAAAAATCCGCCAGTACCCAAGAGCTTTTCTCATTCAATGATTGTTGGGAATCCAGCATTTGGGACACTGGATTCGTATGAAATGACTTCAAGACACTTGGATCTCTCTCTGAAAACTGAAAAAAAACCAAAAACAAAAAACGAAAGTATTGGAAATGTGGGCCGCATAGTGTTGAATATCCACACATCCTTACCTGTGAATACATTTTTCGGGGCTATTCATTATATTTTGGTTCACTTATATTGATAGAATTATACATAATTTTTTTTTTTTTTTTTGAGACAGAATCTTGCTCTGTCTCCCAGCCTGGAATGCAGTGGCGCGATCTTGGCTTACTGCAACCTCCGCCTCCTAGGTTCAAGTGATTCTCCTGCCTCAGACTCCCGAGTAGCAGGGACTACAAGTGCCTGCCACCATGCCTAGCTAATTTTTGTTTTGTTTTGTTTTTAGTAGAGAGGGGGTTTCACTGTGTTAACCAGAATGGTCTCGATCTCCTGACCTCGTAATCTGCCCTCCTCGGCCTCCCAAAGTGCTGGGATTATAGGCATGAGCCACTGCGCCCAGGCAATTATACGTAATTCTTTATTGTGATCCTATTTCTGTAAATATTGACACTGGTTTTTAAATTAAAGTGGAAAAGTATGCAATACTTGTGCATTATAAATCAAAGGCATATATACAATGATCTTATTTCTTATTTTGTGAGTATTCAGTGGTATGAGGTTCAGTAAACTAAAGTGATGAGAAAGAGACTGATTGATGGACTCTCTTACCATGAGCAGAGCAGGCTGTTTTCATCAGTTGGTGTGTAAAAGTGGGTCATCTCTCCTCATGAGCCCCAGAGAGGCTGTTACACAAGCATCACTGTGATTATGGTGGATGTGATCTATAACTATCACTAAAGGGGCTTGTGCAGAGGTAACTGCTTTTCCCCTCATCTTCCCCCACAGTTGAGCAACCTGACTGAGATCCACGATCAGATCAGTGGCATGGCCCGCTGTCCCTACAGTCCCCAGCACAATTCCACAGCGCTCCTCACAGCTGGCGGGGAGCTCTATGCTGCTACGGCCATGGATTTTCCAGGACGTGATCCTGCCATTTACCGAAGCCTGGGCATTTTACCTCCTCTCCGCACAGCGCAGTACAACTCCAAATGGCTCAATGGTAAGCCTTCCGTCACTCCCTCTTTCTCACCTCATTTGTTTTTGATTTCTGGTGATTTGGTGTTCAAAAGCAAACTACAACACTCTAAATAAAAATGAATTCTTCATCTTCTAAAGAAATCAAAGTGTAGCTTGTTCAGGACTAATGATAAAAAGGACATCATATGACTATTTAGTATTTGGAAGAGCAGTGGTACTTCCAACCCTCTAGACCATGATAATATGGCTAATGTTGATATGACCACTTATAGAAGCTAGCTGAGTTTTTTTTTTTCTATATTGTTGTTTAATGTCTACAAAAGTTGACAGCTTGTCAGAGATATGTGTAGAGTCCTATGCATTGCTTCTTAACTTCCTTTTTATGTGTCTAGAAATGGAAATTACTAACATGGCATGTAATTTTCAACCACTGTATAAAAGAATTTGTTTGTCTATAGGTAACTCCAAAAAGTTTGACAATTAAAAATGTAAGAAATGTATCAACTCACATACTTAGAAGTTAGTAGGAGGCATCATCAGGGTTTATTCATTCAGTGGCTCAGGAGTTAATAAGGAGGCAAGTATTCACTGCAGTCTCTGCCATCCACAGTCTGGCAGATGGGCCCTCAGGCCACCTCTGCTTGTGGTTGCAAAATTGTTTCTGCAGTTTCAGGTATTGCATCCACATGTGGCAATATCCACTGAAAGAAGAGCCACATCCCTGTCCCCTTTTCATCTGTATATTTCTTTTTAAAGAAACCAGAAACCCTTAGAAGGCTTCTTTCAGTTCTGGGCCAGAACTTGGTCATTTGCTCACTAAGCAATCAGAAGATGGTGACAACCATCCAAATTGAGGTTCACTGTGTACAAAGTCCTGACGTGTATCAGCTGAAATGCATCCCACTGTGTATCTGTGCATTCATGTGTGAGTGTGGTCACACACACATACACATACACATTCACCTACAAAGGCGATGTATATGTACCATGCGTAATCCATTGCCCCAAGCATTTATTTGATAGTTTGTACAAAGGTGAAATCTTGAGAGTTAGTAGACTTTTGCCACATACCGGCTAATTATGTAGACCAGAGTTTCTCAGCCTCAGCACTATTGATGTTTTGGGCCAAATTGTTCTTAGTTGTGGGATGGGGGGTCTTGTCCTTCGCATTGTAGGATGTCTAGCAGCATTTTCAACCTATAATCATTATATGCCAGTAGCATCCTCCTCTGCCCACTTGTAACAACAAAAAATGTTTTCAGCAATTTTTCAGTATTCCCTGGGAGGGGAGAATTAACTCTAGTTGAGAACCACTGCTTTAGACTCATCACATATGCAGAACCATGGATACACGTACATATATTCAATGCAAATATTTTGCCAAATAATACAGTCAACCTAACCATCAGAGTTTGCCTTTAAAAGACTGTCCTGTAGAAAAAAAAAGGATGTCCTCATCATTAGCTTTCTCAATTAAACTGAATTGTTTCCAAAGGGAAACATGAATTGTTTCCCCAAACTGAAGCACTAACTAGATTTCTCCAATCAACATCATTTCTGCTGAACTGGCTTCAACGGAATCAGTTGATTCTATATGGATGGTCCCCTTTTGGCCCCGAAACTTTCATCTGTGCAGCTTCAAGTTCTTCTTTCCATTTGTTTGTTGATTCTGACTGACCAAGAAGTTTCCACTTAAAAATCAAGAATCCCTATCCCAATAAAGGCTTTGTAATTAGAATTTGCCAGAAGCAAAGTAAAAAGCAATTGGGAGTACTCTCTCTTTTCCCAAAGTGACACTTGAAGAATATCCTGGAAAAACAATTCAGGTCATAGCACGAGTTATACACACTAGCCGCCTTCTTACATGGGACTGAGTGACCACCAGCTGATCAGGTGCTCAGCATTGGTCAACCCCCTGGTTGTCAGCTTCTGTCAATTCTCCTTTTCCATTGGAGAGTCATGTGTTGCCATCCAGGCAATGGAAGAACTAAGACAGTGTTAATCACAGTCGTGGTACGCAAAACATTGTTACTTGATTTACAAAGAAATCAGTGTTTGCGATTCCTAAAACATTCTGCTGTTCATTTCTAAGATCTGATAACTACAGACACTGAAAGTAATTCAGTGGTAAATGCGCTGGCTCTACCACTCAGACCATAAGAGCAGCACAATTTGCATGACAATGAATAGCCTGCATTTCTCAGGAAAGCAGCATTTCCACCGCCCTCCCCCACTGTCCTTCCCTGGCCTGCATTGGGAAGACCCTCTCTCCTAGGGTAGAAAACCAAGAGCCCTGCCTGAGGACCCTGAGTGATTGCATAGGAAGTGTTGTCTTCATACCTCTCCTGTGTTTTGTTAGGGCACTTTCTGCCACTGCTGAACCCTGAGATACAATTTCTACTTCTGGTTGGCCCTGATTTGCTTCTCTGATTGACCCTCCATTCCAGGATGGATTCTGGCCCCTAACCACAATAGGTTCTGCTTCCATCTCCTGCTGAGCCTGAACACAGGGACATTTATCCTCCCTGGCCTAACTAGGACACATGCTTTGCATCCCATCTGTTCTTTGCCAGACGCCCTTGTCTCAGGTCTTCCTCCTTTAGTTCTCCTTACCCTCCTGCCCGCCTGCATTGACTCCCACCAAATCCAGCCCCAGAGGGGCCCACCCCTTGGCTTCTGTGTCTCTTAAACACTGGGGTGCTAGAGAAAATCACCCTGTGGTGGAAAGGGCAGTAGAAAAGGTGGAGCCTCTGTCCTCAGTGAGGCCCTCAGGGCAGCTCTCTAAAGGTCTAAGCACCTCAGTTCCTGTCCTCTCTCCTTGCAACTACCCCCCCTCCAGTCCTCTCCCAGCCTCTCCCAGGGATTCTCAATGGGTTTATCTTTCCTCCTACATTATAGAGAAATGTTAGGTTCTAAAGGATTTTTCCCAGTAAGTCCTCAGACTTACCTTTTCTTGTCACTCGGTTCTGTAGCTGATTCTCTTTCTGCTGTGTTCTGGAGTAATTTTCATTTTTTGGAAAATATTGCTGCCTTATCCATTATCTTTCTTTTCACCATAACCTCAAATTTCTTCCTAATGATGACTCATGATTTCAGAAAAATGTTCAGATGTCTTTTCTCTTAAATAAGACAAAAACAAAGAAACCCCAACAAGCTAAAACCAAACACCCTTAGTTCTGCCGTGTCCAAGAATGCTCCACTTTCACATGATGATTTTAAGGACCCATTAAATGACCCTTTCAGATTTTTCCCTTGAGCTTTCAACCAAGTCAGCAAAATCAAATTTGAGAGTTGGACTTGTTCCAGAAGGAGGCTACAACGGGGTAGTGAAGGGGTAGGACTTCCTACTTTGGTGGCCATGCAGTGGAAATTTTCTCTCAGCAGAAACAGGAGGAATGGAGGGTAAGTCCCTGCCCCATCACTTGCCTTCCATTATTGGCTGACCTTATTGAGGACAGCATTCTTAACCCCTCAGCTTCAGGCCGTTCACATCTTCTCTGCCCTCTGCATCCCATCATGTGGTGCTGCGGTGGTTCTCCCCAGTCCCACAGTGTCTAGTTACATTATTTGAGGACCAATATCCAGCCATTACCTTAACTTTCTTATTGGAAGGATGACATTGTTGCCTCAAAGTTTCTTTTACAGAATGTTTATGCTGCACCATACGTAGCTGGTGCACCCTGTGGCTTGAGTGCCTGTCCTGTCCTTGACTCTTTTCCTTCAGCTGATCTTTAAGCTTTGTTTATCCCTGAGAATTCTGTCCTCAATCCCTTCCTTCTGCCTACTCTTCTCATTCCACACGCTCCTCTTGGATTCCCATCTATTCCGAAGTTTTTTTGTTGTTGTTTTTTGTTCGTTTTCTATTTTAATAGTTTTTGGGTTACAGGTGGTTTTTGGTTACATGGATAAATTATTTAGTAGTAATTTCTGAGATTTTAGTACACCCTTCACCCGAGCAGTGTACACTGTACCCCGTATATAGTCTTTTATCCCCCACTCCATTGCCAACCTTCCCCACAAGTCCCAAAAGACCATTGTATCATTATTATGCCTTTGCATCCTCATAGCTTAGCTCCCACTTACAAGTAAGAACATATGATATTTGGTTTTCCATTCTTGAATTACTCCACTTGGAATAATGATCTCCAGCTCCTTCCAAGTTGATGCAAAATACATTATTTTGTTCCTTTTTATAGCTGAGTAGTAGTCCATGGTATATACATATTACACTGTTTTCTGTTCTAAAATTTTAACTCCCCTGCCTCACACCATACCCACCTACTGAGGACCGTTCACAGATCTGGTCTCAGCTCCGACTTAGTCCACAGATGTGATGTTCACTTCCAGCTGAATGCTCCTTGCAGTACTTTCAGCTCAGCCTACTCCATTTTTGTTCATTTCTTTGTTTTTCAATCTTGAGTGTGGGCCCCATATTAGTTTTCTAGGAATGCCATGACAAAGTATCACAGTGTGGGTGCTTAAACAGCAGACATTTATTTGCTCAAAGTTCTGGAGGCTGAAAATCCAAGAAGAAGCTGTCAGCAGGGTTGTTGTCTCCTGAGGCCTCTCTCCTTGTCTTATAGATGTCATCTTTTCCCTATGTCTTCTAAACATGGTCTTCCCTCTGTCCATGCCTGTTTCCTAATTTCCTTTTTTTTTTTTTTTTTTTTTTTGAGACAGAGTCTCCCTCTATCGCCCAGGCTAGAGTACAGTGGTCCAATTCAGCTCACTGCAAGCTCTGCCTCCTGGGTTCACACCATTCTCCTGCATCAGCCTCCCAAGTAGCTGGGACTACAGGCTTCTGCCACCACACCCAGCTAATTTTTTGTATTTTTAGTAGAGACAGAGTTTCAACGTGTTAGCTAGGTTGGTCTTGATCTCCTGACCTAGTGATCTGCCTGTCGGTCTCCCAAAGTGCTGGGATTACAGGCATGAGCCACTGTGCCCAGCCCCTAATTTCCTATTCCTATAAGGACAGCAGTCATATTGGATTAAAGCATACTCCAATGACCTCATTTTAACCTCATTAACCACTTAAAGACCCTGTTTTTGAGCATAGTTACATTCTGGAGTACTAGGGGCTGGGACCTTGACATAAGTTTTGGGAGACACAACTCGGCCCAGAGCAGGGTCCATGATTCACCTCTCATCTGAGCCAGACACCTGCAAATCTCAGCCGACTCCTTCCCTCTCTTTCCAGACCCACTCAACCCCAGGTCCTGCAGAGACCACTTTTAGAGTGACTCCCAGACCTAAGTCTTTCTTCTCATTCCTCCACTTCTGTGCTTGTTCGAGGCTTCCTCATCTGAAATGCTGCACTAGCCCCTCTCTGATCCACTCTCCAAAGAGTAGCCAGTAATATGTGGCGTGAAGCTCTAAGGTAGACGGTAGAGACTTTGGAGTCAGACAGATCTGAGGCTTGGCCCTTGGGGCATAAATTTGTCTTACCAATTCTTGGCTTCCTCACCTGTATATTGCAGATGGCTGACTACCTGACCTGGACATTGTGAGAATAAAGTGAGACAACAAAGATGATGAGTATTAGCGTCAGCACATAGTCAGTACTCCACAAATAAGGGGAGCTAAATGAACTCCCCAAAGTCCAATGCAATATCTGAGATGTAGTAGGGAGTTAATACATGTTTGTTGACTGAATAAATGAGTGATTATTTGGGCCTGTGGTTCCTGAGTTACTGACACCTTCCAACCTCCTCTTTCCTCCTCTTTACTGGCACATTCAAGACATATCCATCACCATCTAGGCTTGGGACTTCCAGAACTTTAGCAGGACTTGAATCCTCTACAAGACCACCACTCAGCTAGCAGCTGCTTACATATAATAATGAACAAATCTCCCTTCTTTGTTTTGCATGCTTTTCAGTTTTTTGCAACCTTTTTGTGTTGAGGAAAGAAAATCGTCTCAGCAGGAGAAGTTGGGAGGGTATAGCACCTGCTAACCTGAGTCAGCAAAATTTTTGCATTCAGATGAACTATGATTAAATTGTGTACAGTACAATTTACTTATGCATTTAGGTAGTCCCTTTGCATAATTCTACTAGTTAACATATATTGGGCAAACTGATGAAACACCCAGTAGAACTGTCACTAACTTTTACTGCATGCACATATACTGGGCACCCTTTGGCTCAAACTTCAAGCCAGCCAGCAGACAGCCACCAGTGAATTCTGTTTCATCAAGCCATACCTACAGTGACATTTTGAACAGTGCCCGTGCTTGTTTCCTAGGTTGCCAAAGCAAAGTACTGCAAACAGGGTAGTTCAAAGCAATAGAAATTTGTTCTCTCTTTAAAAAATATTTAATTTTTAACTTTTAGGTTCAGGGGGATATGTGAAGGTTTGTTACAAAGGTAAACTCATGTCATGGGGGTTTGTTGTACAGATTATTTTATTACCCAGGAGTTAAGTCCAGTACCCAATAGTTATATTTTCTTCTCTTCTCCCTCCTCCCACCCTCCACCCTCAAGTAGACCCCAGTGTCTGTTGTTTTCTTCTTTGTGTTATAAGTTCTCCTCATTAAGCTCTCATTTATAAGTGAGAATATGGATAGGAATGAAGTCAGAGATTTAGAAGGAGAGCAAAATGCAATCCAAGGAAAATACAAATCACAATAAAGTGATACAGAAGCTGAAGGAAGGAATAGCTGATATAAAAAAAGAAATTCACAGTTCTGACGAGCTGAATAACCCAATACAAGAATTTTACAGGGCAATCACAAGTATTAACAGCAGAATAAACCAAGCTGAGGAAAGAATATCAGAGCTTGAAGACTGGTTCTCTGAAATAAGACAGTCAAAGAAAAAAGAATAAAAGGAATGAACAAAACCTCTGAGAAGTATGCGATTATGTAAAGAAGCCAAATCTATGAATCCTTGGCACCCCTGAAAGGGAGGGGAAGAAAGCAAACAGATTGGAAAACATATTTCAAATATCATCCATGAAAACTTCCCCAATTTTGCTAGAGAGGCCAACAGTCAAATTTAGGAAATACAGAGAATGCCTGCAAGATTCTACACAGGAAGATCATCCCCAAGACACAGTCATCAGATTTCCCATGGTCGAAATGAAAGAAAGAATGTTAAAGGCAGCTGGAGAGAAAAGGCAGGTCATCTACAAAGGGAATCGCATCAGGCTAACAGTGGACCTCTCAGCTGAAACCCTACAAGCCAAAAGAGATTGGGGGCCTATATTCAGCATTCTTAAATTAAAAAAAAAAGTATTCAACTAAGAAATTCATATCCAGCTAGACTAAGCTTCCAAAATGAAGGAGAAATAAGATTCTCTTCAGATAAGCAAATGTTTAGTGAGTTTGTTACCACCAAACCTGCCTTGCAAGAGATCTTGAAAGGAGCACTAAATATGGAAAGGAAAGACTGCTACCAGCTAATACAAAACCACCCTTAAACACACAGACCAGTGTCACCATAGAGCAACCACACAAGCAAGCCAACATCATAACCAGCTAACAACATAATGACCAGCTAACAACATAATGACAGGATCAAATCCATGCATATCAATACTAATCTTGTATGTAAACAGGTTAAATGCTGCACTTAAAAGGCACAGAGTGGCGAGGTGGATAAAGAGGGAGGACTCGACAGTATGCTGTCTTCAAGAGACCTGTCTCACATGAAATGACACCCATAGGCTCAAAATAAAGGGTTGGAAAAGAAATCTACCAAGCAAATGGAAAAGAGAAAAAAGCAGGGTTTGCCATTTTAATTTCAGACAAAACTGACTTCAAACCAACAAAGATCAAAAAGGCAAAGAAGGGTAAAGGATTCAGTTTAACAAGAAGACCTAACTATCCTAAATATATATGCACCTAACACAGGAGCACCCAGATTCATATGTTTTCAGAGTTTTTAGAGACCTTCAATTAGTCTTAGACTCACACAATAATAATGTGAGACTTCAACACTCTATTGACAATATTAGACAGATCATCAAGGCACAAAATTAACAAAGATATTCAGGACCTGAATTCAAAATTGAACTAAATGAATCTGATATACATTTACAGAACTCTCCAGCAAAAAACTATAGGACATACATTCTTCTCATTGTCACATGCTACATACTTTAAAATTGACCATATAATTAGACATAAAACAATCATCAGAAGCTACAAAAGAACCAAAATCATACCAAGCACACTTTCATGTCACAGTGCAATAGAAATAAAAGTCAAGACTAAGAAAATCACTCCAAAAACCATGTAACTACATGGAAATCGAATGACATGCTCCTGCGTGACTTTTGTGTAAACAATGAAATTAAGGCAGAAATCAAGAAGTTCATTGAAACTAATGAGAACAAAGATACAACATACCAGAATTTGTGGGACACAGCTAAGGGAGTGTTAAGAGGGCAATTCATAGCACTAAATGTTCACATCAAAAAGTTAGATGTCAAATTAATAGGCTAACATCACAAGGAAAGAATTAGAGAAACAGGAACAAATCAACCCCAAAGCTAGAAGAAACAGGACCTAATCAAGCCCAAAGTCGTAGCTCAGGTATGCATCATATATGGCCTGTGTTTAAAGGGCAAATCTCTCTGAGCCCCACAGTGTTCATCTGGACAATAATCAAAATCAGAGCTGAACTGAAGGAAATCAAGACATGAAGACTCATTCAAAAGATTAGTGAATCCTGGAGTTGGTTTTCTGAAAAAAAAAAAAAATTAATAAGATAGGCCACTAGCTACACTAATAAAGAAGAAAATAGAGAAGATCCAAATAAACACAATTAGAAATGAAGAAGAAAATGTTACCACTGACCCCACAGAAATAAAAATAACCATCAGAAACTACCAGAAATGTATTGTCTTAAAGTACTGAAGGCCAAAGGTCCAAAATCAAGGTGCCAGCATGGCCATGCACTCTGCAAATCCTTGAGGGGAGAACCATGGTTATGTCCTCTAGCTCTGGTAGCCCCAGACACTCCTTGGCTTATGATGGTTTCACTCCTATGTCAGCCTCCATCTTCACATGGCTGTCTTCCTGTGCCTCTGTCTAAATTCTCCTTTCCTTATAAGGATACCAGTCATGTTGGAATATCTGAAGTTTATTATATCTGCAGAGACCATGTTTCCAGATAAGGTCACATTCATGAAAATTGGGGGTTGGGACGTCAACATATTTCTTGGTTGGGGGATGGGTACAGTTAAACTATAACACTGTCTGAAGGAAGAAGTGCTCAACTGTTGAAGTCTGAAGTCACAACATCTTACTTTCTGCTGACAATCTTAACGCTTTTTTCTACTGCTGGTAAATCTGTTTATTTCTCAGGCTTCCCATCTCAGCCATATCTTTCCGATTCTTAGCAGATGGAGTTGTCTTCTTGTTTCCCACGAGAATCAGAAGTCCTCAGGTAGGGATGGCAATCTCCTGTCTGCTTTGCCCAAGGCAGAGGGCTGTTTTACTTGTGTTTCTTTCTTCCTCTCTCTAGAGCACTGCTGTGGACAATGCATTCACTTAAACTGCTGCTTTGTCCACTGTGCATCCCTCCCTGCCCCTGTGTCTCTGGGGAAGGGGTGCAAGACTCAAGAATGCAAGACCCAGCAAGTCAAGATTCACTATTGAGTTGAACAATGCTAAAAAAACTCTTAAGCATTGCTGATGCTTGAGCTCAACAGTGAGCTTGATCTTGTGTTGCTTATTCTACATCTGAATTACTATCTCAAAAGACTACAGGGAAGGATGGCAGAAGTGAGTACTCTCATAATCTAGCCTAAGATGAGCACAGAGGCACAAAGCATGCATCATCAGAACATGTGGGCAGAACATGACAGGCTATGGCCTTTTGCAACCCCAGGACCCAGAGCTCCAGAACTAATCTTCAGGCAAATGACGGTACTGGCTTTTCCATGGTGACATCTGGCCATGATACAGAGATCCCTGAGTAAGGACCTACCAGACTTCTAACCTTTCCACCACATCTTGCAGAAACCCATCATAAATACCTGGTATGGTTCTAAAAACCTGCCTTTAGCAAGCTAAGTCCGTTGTATCTTGCAGTTCCAGATACAAATTCTTATGACACCACCAGCATTATTCTTTATATACTGATGAATACACACTCCCTGCCCCCGATCCTCTGCACCTGTGCAGGGGCTCCCAGATGGTGGGAGGTGCTGTCAGCAGTCTGCACAAGCTGGATTGGAGAGGGCCAGCAGGCCTGGCCGGAGCTCTGGAAGCCTTTGTGGGTTCTGCCTGTTTCCTCTTGCCTGGCTGCTATGATCTGGCTCTGCCTGTTTTTACAGCCCTGGCTCCTGCTATTTTTCTCGCATGCATGCTTGGTGTCCTTTCAGGAGCCATGTGCAGTTTCCTGGGAGCATTCTGCCTTCCTTACCATGTTGCTTTGCAGTTTGTGATTATTTTGTCCTCACTTCCCTTGATTTTTGCCTCCTGGCTAATTCTGGCTCCTAGTTAGTTTAGTTTAAATTTCCATTTTCCCCAGTCTCTGGTGGATCTGTTCCATCCCTTTCTCACACTGTTCAAGATTGCACTTTCTCCCATACTACCAGAGCTCTTGGTTAGTCTCTTACCCCAACATTATAAGAGCCCCCATTTTACCTGCAGAGAAAGCCAGAGTGCTGCCGTGGCCCTCCTGTTCCCTTCCCATTCTCATCTATGTGCTTCCTTGGCGTTAGCCTCTGAAATACCACACAGTGCCTCTGGTTCTTCCTTGCCTTTCAGGGCTCAGCAAACTTTTCTATAAAGGGCCAGTGAATAAATATTTTAGACTTTGCAGTCCACATGGCCACTGTTGCATCTTTTCAATCTTGCCATCGTAGTATGAAAGTCTGCACAGTCTATGGATGCATGAGTGTGACTGGATGCTAATAAAACTTTATTCACAAAATGGGCAGCAGGTAGGATTTTTTGGCCCATGGGCTAGAGTTTGCTGGCCCCTGTTCTGCCTGGAAAGCTCTTCTCCCAGAAAACCCATCTGGCCAACTGTCCCATCTTTCTTGAGTCTTTGCTCAAATGCCATCTTCTTAATGGAACCTGCGCCTCACCACCTTATTTCAGATCATAGCTCCATCCTATCTGGCCCTCTTGGCTCTTCTTACCATGTTCGGTTTTAGCCTCAGCTATAATGTTGTCTCCTCCCGCCACTACAGTGAAAGTTCCCAATGACCAGGGCTTGTGTCTTTCTCTTACTCCTTGGTCCCACATGCTTACAACAGTGCTGGCATTAAAGCAAGCACTCAATGGATATTTTTCTAATTAATGAGTTAAATGGTGCTATGGTCTGAACGTTTATGTCCTTCCAAAAGTAGTAGGTTGAAATCGAACCTACAAGGTGATGGTATTAGAAGGTGAGGCATTTGAGAGCTGATTGGGTCATAAAGGTGGAGTCCTCATGAATGGGATTGGTGCCCACGTAAACAAGACCCTGGAGAGCTCCCTTGTTCCTCCCACCTTGTGAGGACACAATGAGAAGGTGCTGGCTAGGAACCAGAAAGCAAACCCTTGCCAGACACCATGTCTGCTGGTGCCTTGATCATAGACTTTCCAGCCTCCAGAACTGTGAGAAAGAAATGTTTGTTGTTTATCGGCGGCCCAGTTTGTGGTATTTTTGTTACAGCAGCTGGAATGGACGAAGACAATGGGTAGATGGTTGACTTCTTTGTTACCCCCACTATTTTATGAGTTCCTTAAGGGCAAGGGCTCTGTGGAAACCTGCTTTGTGTGCTAGCATCTTATTCAGTGTCTGAAACATAGATCAGGATTAATCCATATTTGTTGAATGCGTAAGAGATTAGCACACTTCACAAATAGCAGAAATATGAATAATGTTAAACATGGGAGAATGTTCTATTATACATTAGAATTAAACAGCAACAAAAACACAGATATGCGTATTTGAAATTGAACCAGGTCCAAAAATGTATAACATCTTCCCTTTGAGCCCCCATCTCACTTGGACCCCCGTTTTCAGCCATTATTCGTTGTCATTTCTCAAAGGCAGTACAATCAATTGGATAACATTCTGGATGAATCTGGAACATTAAGTTACGTATTTGGTAATGAATATATTTCAAAGTCATATTTTCCCCTGTGCCAAAGTCGCTCTTAAAACAAATTTATGTGTTTAGAGAAATACCTTAACGGCTTTAATGCATTAAAATATTAATCGTTAATAACTGTATGAAATGATTACTGTAAGGCAGGATAATAAATGTTTAATGGTCGATGCTTAAAATAGAGAAGCAATAAAACTTGCCTTCAAGAAACTGGCAGTCAAGTTGGGGAAACAATAAACCCATGAAAATGTGAAAATACATTTCCAAATTAATATTGTGCAAATTGAGTTTATGAGTTCTGAAGGAACTATGTGCTTGCACACAGAGGAAAAACTTCAGTAGGAACTTGGAAAAACTAACTCCTAAATGAGCCTTAATAACTCAGCATGAACATCTAAGCCACGTAGACTTATTAACACTCAGAGACCTGCTGGCTTTCCTTCTCTGGTGGAAATGTGCGCTTGTCCCACTGGGTTCTCCCAGGGAACTCCACAGTGTCCTGCAGTCTCTGAGATTTTGGCTAGGATTTCATATGGAGGTGAACTCACTTGAAATCCACAAGCATTCTCTTTTCAACTGTATCATTTTTTATGAGCTATTATAGTTCTAGTTGAGAAAACTCTTTTGGCAACAATGTTAAATTCTATTGGTTTGAAATACATTGATGGTGTTACTCAAGCATTAAGTAGACTCTTGAGGTCTTTAAAATGCAATTATTAACTTTCTAATGATTAATGATAATTTACTTGGAGGATGAAAATCTCCTCCATGCTTACTTAAGTCAAGGAGAAATTGTTTCTGCTTGTCCTAAAGAGAGGTGCTTTGGGGAGCTCAATGCTTCTCCTTGGGACCAGGTGCTGACTCCAAACAGCCTGAGCACAGCCAGGCTGGCATGACTTTGTTGATCTCCACCCTGGGGACAGTGAGAGCCTGTTTGGTAGGATACACACAGCATAGTACCTGGAGCTGTGACTGGTCTGTAGGAGGTGCTCTCTCGACTGACAAGATTCGCTACAGCTGGAAATTCAAAAATGGAATTAGAGGTCAGAGAACAAGCAAAACAAAGACAAATGGGGATTGAGAATGAAGTGAATGTGGGTACCAAAATGCAAGTATTTCTAAAGAAAAAGAAGAAGCTCTGTAAAGCCAGAATAGAATCAAGACTACATAGTCAGCAGCCTAGTGTTTTTGTTTTTGTTTTTGTTTTTTTTTTCCAAATAAGCACCTGGGGAGATGCTTAAAAAGAATGCCCTTGTGAAAAATAAGTTCTTTTCAGCATTACAAGTGCAAGGCTGATATCTCATTCAAGTTTAAACTTGCTAGGGTGAGGATGAGACAACATGGATGGAAAGTATGTTGAGCAAAGTTGTGTGACATGTGACATAGCACAATGAGATGCCCTCTTCTAATATTCAGGCCTGATTGAGCCTGTCAGCAGGCATTGCCAGTTGCCTATGCCTTGTGGGATGGCTGCAGTTCGGACATCGTGCTGTGAATCTAATCCTATTATCTTTGTAGGTCAGAAATCGTTTTAAATCAATGGCCTCCATGCATATCACCTGCCTGTCCATGTACTTATTAGAGTATCTGTTACTTGTAGCTATTACACCACCCAAAAGGAAGAGTCACAATGGCTATTTATAATATGCCAGGTAGATGGGAGGCTCCAAACCCATGTCATCTGCCATCCTTCTTATAATCTCTTAAGGGAGATTGCATTATCCTCCTTCTACAGATGAGCACCATGGGGCTCAGAGGGACTTGCCCCCTGAACACAGGCCATACCTGATGCATACCTGAGCTAGAGCTTGAAAACAGATCCACTCCAGAGCTTGCCTCCTTCCTTCTTTACAAGCTGCTGACCTTCCTTTTGTTTAGTTGGCATTTTAGGAAATACCAACGTTACAAATGGCCTCCATCTCTCTCTCCCATTGCCCACATTTTCATGCATGAGCTGCCGTGGAAGAGGGGTGTGTGGACTCTGGCAAAGGTTGAGAGCCTTTTCTTGATTGTTATAGACTTGCATGCATGATGCAATAAACTGGGGTTATTAAACCCAAAGCAGAAGAGCCTGTGTGATAATTTAATGCAGACCTTTATGGGTACAAAAGTGTGGTTAAGTGACATAAGGAGTCAGTTCTTATGGTGCTCTGAAAACACCGTATCGCTCCATCCTGTACATCAAGCACAGAGGGCCTAAAAGCTGGGGAGCCACAGGTCCTCTCCAATCATGTGAAGAAGCTTCTACACTTGCCAATACACTTGTCAATACACTTGCCAAAGGTCTTTTACTACTTTTGAATTTTAATGTGCACATTCCGCACGAAAAGGGATGAATAAATCTTTCCTTCTCCTACTACCACATTATGAGGATACTTGCATGAACTGTGTATACATGAGTCAGGGAAACCTCATAAAAAATAAATCCACTACAAGAAGGGATGCCTCCGTGTAGAGAAGATATCATGCAGACATGTGCTAGAACAGATAAAACAGTTGGGAAATGGCTCAATGTTCATTGTCTAGAGATTCTGGCAGTTTCCTAGTGATGGTCTTGAATCCCTCTTGATGTCCTTGCCTGATGACTAATGTTGCCTCCTTTCCTTCTTGAAAGCATCCCAGTTTCTAGCATAAATCATCTTGTCATCTTGTTTCTAAAATGCCCAGTTTTATGTGTTTCTATAAATTTGTCTCTATATTATTCTATTGAACTTTTTATTTACCACAGTCAAGGGCCTCTGACATTTGTTCACTCACTGCCACATATTGGGAAGTCGGCTCCCTGTGTCTTGATCCTCCTTTTGCCCCAGCTCAGATCAACTCAGGAGACAAAGCCAGAGCCGTCATGCACATTTCCTTATTCTGCAGTAGCTCATTGGGAAGAAGTATGATAAAAACTGAATAACGTTGGAGCTCAATGTCTTCTTTCAGTAAAATCTTACATGGTTTCCTTTCAGTCTTTTAACATAGTTTTTAGGCGTTAAAATATTTACCAGATTTTTAAATTTAACATTCCAATGAAAAAACTCATACGTATGAATTTGATCTTGCAGATAAAATGATTAATTCTTCCAAGAGGTGAACCTGTAAATTTAAAATAGCATCAGAAAAAATGGACATGGCAAATAGAAATGTTGTGTTTTGACAATTTTCAGAAATATTCCTGAAATTATGTATCACTAATAGGAATGTGTGATTTGGCAGAATTTTATAAGAGAGGGCTACATGCTTGGAATGGAATAAGAGCAGAGTAGACACCGAAGTCTGTCACTTTAAGCTAGAATATTTAGACAAATATTCAGTTAATGAAACTCCTATAGACCCAAAGATATGGAGAATTGTAGGTGTGAGTTTTGGACTTGTAGGGCGGTGTACAGAAGTGGTACTTCTCGTTTAGGGGAAGCCAGCCCGTGTCGCCATGGTACAAGTGGTTCCTATTTCAATAAGCAAATTCAGGAAAGTAATGCATTTTCAATGGGTCGTATTCCCCAGGAAGAAGGAAGGAATCAAACGTGCTGGAACGGTCTTTCCAGTCCTACTGCAAGGGTCTTAGCAATAACTTTTTTCTGTCAAGGGGCTCAATGAGTGACACACCTGGGGATGCAAGGCCCTGATTGCTGTGTAAATAGTTACCAAGGATGTGCTTGGCTCCAACTCCCCACCCCATCCCACACCACACACCCAGGAAACGGAATGATAAGCTTTTCTTTAAAACTCTTTGGTGTCTCTCCAATGGCAGTTGAAATCCGTACTGCTTGTTATGGGCTCCTGGCCTTGCCTGGCTTTCCACCTCCTGTCCTGTTGATCCCTTCGATCCTGACTGTGGCTTCATTTCATTCCTTGCCATGCTTATGGTCTTCCCCCAGGCCGCTCCTTCTGGCAGGATGTTCTCTTCCCCCATCCTCGTCTTTGTCTGGGTGGCCCCTTCTCAGCCTCACCCCTGCCCTTTCCCTTTTCTCTCCTTTCTGATCCTCTGTTTCTCCTGCCAGCCCTGGCCCTCTGTACCCTTGTCCTCACTGTAAGCACTTGTTGATCTGTCTCGTTTGTCTCCTCACACTGCTCTTGAGGGCACGGGGGCTGTGTCTATCAGTTTACTAAGGAGCACCCCGTGGCCAGGACTGCCCCTTGGGGCGGTGAGGAAGTGCCTGGAACAGTACTCTGGCTGGCTCTGCCACCGTGTTTGATTTCAGTCTTGATGGAATAAGTGTAGACCTTAATTTGATATACAGAATGCATACTCAGTGAGTTATCTTATTAATTAAATACTGATTATATTGACTCTCATGTGTGTTTATATTAATTTATGGAGTTATTTTCAATAAATAGAGGTCTGTATTTTGATAATTACCAGCCAAGTGCTTTTGATTCTGCATGTTGGATGTTGTTATTGTTATTCAAAAACAGAAAACAGAGAAAATATACTGGTAAATAATGTGACTAAGTTCCCACAGCCAGTAGGTGGAGGTATTGAGCCATCTATACATATATCTCTATACTCACATTTGTGATACACACATATGCACAGACACAAACGTGTGCATCCATCTATTGAAATCTATCTTTCTATCTATCAATCAATCAACATCATCTGTCTTTTAGTAGAAACCTCAGGAAAAGAACTTTAGCCTACCAATAGCTTTTAACCTCTGTTTAATTTCATTTAATTTTAAGTTTTCAGCTTTTAATTTTAATGAATACCTAGATAAAAATATATTTGACCTGGAAGCTTCTACAGCAGTTTTATCTCCATGAACTATGACAATGGAAACAGTGTACCCAATAAAGAGAGGGTCTAAAATCTGGGAATTCTTGTGGAAGGCATTTTGTAGCGACTGATACTAACAACTTAGGAACAGAAAACTGCTGGCTGTGTGTCACCTCTGAATATTGTTTCCATTAACTCATCTTATTTTTGTGAAATAGCTTGCTATTTAAAAACTCAGCATGGTAGGCCAGGCGCCGTGGCTCACGCGTATAATCCCAGCACTTTGGGAGTTCAAGACCAGTCTAACCAACATGGAGAAACCCTGTCTCTACTAAAAATACAAAATTAGCCGGGGGTGGTGGCAAAAACCTGAAATGCCAGCTACTCAGAAAGCTGAGGCAGAAGAATCTCTTGAACCCAGGAGGCGGAGTTTGCAGTGAACTGAGATCGCACCATTGCACTCCAGCCTGGGCAACAAGAGTGAAACTCTGTCTCAAAACAAACAAACAAAATTCAGCATGGCTTATTTATGATCCTAAAACTCTGATCACCTTTAAGCTATATATATATAATTTATATTATATATATATACTTGATCATTCATTATCATTATGTGAAGTTCTGTTCAATAGAAATTATTGCAAGGGACATTGAGAGTAAGTAAATGGTGACTATTATTTTGCAGTCAAAAGCCACTTTGTGTGATACTTGCCAAAGTCAGGCTGGAAAATGCCCGTACACAATGCCGAAATAATAATAGCCACCATTTATTGGCATCCTACTATGCATCAGCCCGTTTAATTTTTACAGCTTTGCAAACTAGGTCTGATTGTCAGATGCAACGACAGAAAATATCAGATGTCAATGGTCCAGCCAGGGCAGAGCCACAGGCATCGGGTACAGGCTTTTTCCAGCCTGACTTTGGCAACTGTGTCACAAGGTGACTTTTGACTGCAAAATAATTTATAATAAATTTTGATTCTAGTAAGATTTTTGTAGAGTAGGGATTCCTTTGTGCCTTTAATATTCACTCCCATTGTAGACAAATATTTTTATATCAATGATCAGATCAAGCCATTTGAATATGGTATACCCCCATACTGATGCTTTAGACATTGGAATAGAAAGAATGTAGAATGGGAGGCTTCATTTGGATGCTCAGTATTTGGTTTTGTGTGGTCAAAATCTCAAAATTTTTGATGCTTTTCTTCGCATCACTTGTAATTACATATATGGTGAGTCACTTCTCCTAGTCCTATCTGTGTGGTCACTATTATGTAAGAAAACATGCAAAATAAAAGTTCTTATATCGTGAAGAATAATTCTTATTAACATGATATATTTTGTACAACACTGTAATACATAACTCAGTATGTTTTACAAACATTAGAAAAGAGAGTTTCTCCATGTGTGTATTTACATAGCGGCTGACATGCCTGTTTTTCCTGTGATGTAGTCAGCAGCACACCTGAGATCTCTCTTTCATACACTCCTATCCATTGTACACAAGAAGAAAAGGCCTGATTTTCCTTCTGACTTGTTCAGCTCACTCAGGAGTGACAGATACTAGTTTGTGGTGAATTGCATTTTGAGAAAAGACAGAACTTAAATAACGGAAGGAAAACAAAATTCATCTTATCATCCTGCCTGGCAAGACTCTATCTAACATCACCTACTTCCAAATTTGTATCAATAAATATAAGAGCTATTTGACTGTCTGTTTTACAATTATTCCCACTTTTTTACTGTCTTTGAAAAAGGAGGCCGGGCGCGGTGGCTCAAGCCTGTAATCCCAGCACTTTGGGAGGCCGAGACGGGCGGATCACGAGGTCAGGAGATCGAGACCATCCTGGCTAACACGGTGAAACCTCGTCTCTACTAAAAATACAAAAACTTAGCCGGGCGAGGTGGCGGACGCCTGTAGTCCCAGCTACTCGGGAGGCTGAGGCAGGAGAATGGCGTGAACCCGGGAGGCAGAGCTTGCAGTGAGCTGAGATCCGGCCACTGCACTCCAGCCTGGGCGACAGAGCGAGACTCCGTCTCAAAAAAAAAAAAAAAAAAAAAAAAAAAAAAAAAAAAAAAAAAAAAAAAGAAAAAGGAACAGTATGCTAGCCGAATTTCAAGAGACTCTACTCTTCAAAAAACTGCGTTTCCCTAGTTAATGGCAGGTCACACAGTCAGGGGTCCACCCTCATCCTGAAGGATCAGTGTAGGGCCGCAGGATGTGTTACCAAATGCAGTCTCAGTCTCTGACCAGCGCGACCTGCACTGCATGGTGAATTAGCAAACAGCACTCACTACATTCGGAATACAAATTCTTCTCTTGTTTTTGCAAACCAAAAGGAAAACCTGTATTTGAGCATTTCTATCTAAAATGCACGTTGTGATCTTATAACATTGGTTCAGGGTAGTTTGGAGACATGGTGGAGGCTCTCTGTGGAAAGAGGAAACTGTGCATCAGTCTGCCTACCATTACTCAGTTTTCTCCTTATCTGCAAAAGCAGATGTGGTTTGCTGGAACAGACACAGGGTATGGAATGACCCCCCGAGAGTCATTTACTGGCTCTCTGAGGCTATGGTGGGCCCTCCTTGAAACACCCTCTGGAGTTGGCTCAAACACTTTCCGACAATGTTCTTGTTTAACAAGTCCTTAAATTGTTTCTTCTTCCTCCCACTTTTTCTTCTTTCTGTGTCATTCCTGACATCCATGGTAGCTGTGGTTTAAAGTTTCATCTCATCATTTATTGTCTCTCTAGTTGGTTCTGAAACCCCCCTCAGACTGTTACTAAGTAAACCTGCTTACCACTCGCCGTGGAAAGATGACCGTCCAGCCAAGAGCTTACCATTGTTTTTCTAAAGCAGAAAGTCAAATCCTGTTGAATATTGCTAGCATTTAATTGACTGTTTTCTTTTTGCAACCACTGTTTATTTTTTTTCAGTATAGTGTAATGCAGTGGTCCCTAAACTTTTTGGCACCAAGAACCAGTTTCATGGAAGATAAGTTTTCCATCAACTGGGGGTGGATAGAGGGGATGGTTTAGGGATGAAACTGTTATGCCTCAGATCATCAGGCATTAGATTCTCATAAGACGTGTACAACTTAGATCCCTCACATGCACAGTTCACAGCAGAGTTCCCGCTCCTATGAGAGTTTAATGCTGTCACTGATCTGACAGGAGGCAGAGCTCAGGAGGTAACACTCATTTGCCTGCTGCTCACCTCCTGCTGTGTGGCCTGGCTCCTAACAGGCCATGGACTGGTACTGGTCCATGTCCTAGGGGTTGGTGACCCCTGGTCTAATGGATTCAGGATTTTCCATCCCCCTTTGCCATTGCTAGTTATGTGAATTTAGACAAGTTATTAAATCTCTGGGCTTTAGTGTCCTCATCTATGAAATGGGAAGAATAGCACATCACCTAGCTCTGTGATTCTTGTGAGTTCAGTGGGAATATAAAGCACCAAGCACAGATCTTGGTGCAAGAATTAGCATTCTACAGATATTAGCTGTTTTTATTATAAACTCAACCTTCAGCTGGAAACCATAAAAGATCTTTCTTCCTTTGTATCTTCTTATTTTTTGGCTCAGGACTTCTGAGAAACTGGAGCTATTTACTATGTGGTTTTCATGCCATTTGTCCCCAAGTTAATAGCAGAAGTGGGTAGTAGTGAGTATATTTGATAAATCTTGGTGGACTCTGCCTCATGCCTCCTGCATGTGTGCTGGTAACCTAAGTCCCAGGCTAGACACCTTTGAACCCTTACGCCTTCTCTCTTTGTTTTCCCCATTTTAGGTGGGGTTTCTTCTTGCTGTTTTTGTTGTTGTTGCTTGTTTTGTACAATTCCCAAACTCTAGTTTTGTTTAGCCAGGGTGCAGGACCCATTTCAAAATAATTTAGCCTCTTCTTTAGAATTAGACATGCCAGTGATTATTTTCTTTACACATGGTTTTGAAATTGTTCCATATCTTTGCTTTTGGGGCCTGCTTTATCAAGTAATTCTTTTTTGGAGACTTACGGTGAACACAAACTTAACTGCCCCCCCCGCCCCCAGTATTTTCTTTATGTTCCAAAAACACAAATTACAGATGTGTAATCTGCTGTTTTTGTGAGCATCTCTCCAGGATATTAAAGCATACTATTAGAGTAAAGATATCTAACCTCCATCTTTTACAATGTTATGCAATTCAAGTTTTTTTTTTTTTTTTTTAATAGTCATTTAGGGTGAAAGCAATAGTGACTTAAGAATATGTTTGACAGTTTATAAATTAAAATCACCTCAGTATATTACTTGATACACTTCAATGACTTAACAGTGTGTTGTACTGAAGGGAAAAGTATCATACATAAACCATTTAGAATATTTTTAAAATTTTAGAATATTTTTTAAACATTTTTTTAAAAATTAGAATATTTTTAAAATGTAAAGTTGGATTAAATTAAAACATTTTGTGAAAATATCAAATATAGGTATTGATTGAAAATTGACAATAGTCTTCCTGGACAGAATAACAGAGTAGTCAATGCCAACCCTTTGTCAATGTCTGAAGTCAACTTCTGCATTTCAGACCTTAGATGATTCCGTTTATGTGTCTTACTCTTAACATTAATGGCTTATCTTGCAGCCACATATATTTTAGTTGTCCTGCCAGTAGCATGTTATTATTGCAATGCAATTGTATCTGGAAAAGTACAAGGCCAACTGAATTGCCCCCAAAAACTAATTGTTCCTGAAAATGTGTCTTTGTGAATATACTTGTTGTCTGTATCTTTCCATTAATTTTGGACACCAAAGGTTACTGCCATAGTTATCCTAGTTTGCACCATAAAATTAAGATACTTGCTGATTGAATGAATAGCATTTAGAAATAGAGAAGAATAAAACCTTGTGATTAGATTTTTAAAAGCAAATATTAGGGAGTATGTGTATCTCAACATGTACTCTCTCTATTATCACTGGTTTCAAACTGGAGGTTAGGAAGCTGAAACTTCAAATGCTTTATGTAAAATTCAGTTGATAATGTATATTTCCTAAACTCCTAATGAGCTTGGTGATTAAGTAAAGGCTTTGTCATAATTTTGTCATTTCTTTATCCCCATTTTAAAGCTAATTGTGAGACCAGAGAACTACAAAGCAATGTCTCCATCCCAATACTCTTCCCTCCTCTAAATGTATCACCAAGCAACCCAGAAATCAGAAAATCAGAGTTGTTTCTCACCGTTCCATGGTCACCATAGTAACAGAAATTGCTAAAGCTAATTCCAGACCCACCTTACAGTTTTAGTCTTTATTTTTGTTCCCAGCAATGAAAACAGTTTTAAAGTCCCTAGTAAAAGCACATACCTTATGTCAAAGTCACAGGAATGGATATAAGTTAAGTCAATTAATTTTGTTGTCTTGCACACAAATAGGATTGTAGACTGCTATATTCTGAGTCACATTTCATCTTTTTAATCCTATTTTCTCCCTCTCTTTCTGAAGGTTATGTAAGAATTTGCAAATAAAAAGTAATACATATTGCTCTAAAATGTACTGCAAATATTTGCTGCCAATGTTTGATGGTATTAACGTCACATTAACTTGAGCCCTAATTTAGCTCAGGATACTTGAGTGTGCAGTCATACCAGTGCCTTCCCATTAGTTAGAATCTGTGTATGACACTGAGTTTCCCAACAGTGTAGATCATTAAGCTGCTCACAGGGCCTCCCAATTGCCCTATAGGAATCAGCTATTATCTAAACAAAACCATGTCTCTTTGGATGAAGTACTGAGCAGGCAAGACCGAAAGGGAATGACATGAATGTTGAGATGTTTTCCCTCTTTTCTGTTTTTTCCCAGAGCCAAACTTTGTGTCATCTTATGACATCGGAAATTTTACCTACTTCTTTTTCCGAGAAAATGCAGTAGAGCATGACTGTGGGAAAACAGTGTTCTCCAGAGCTGCCCGGGTGTGCAAGAATGATATTGGTGGGCGCTTCCTGCTGGAAGACACCTGGACCACATTCATGAAGGCTCGCCTGAACTGCTCCCGTCCTGGGGAAGTCCCCTTTTACTACAACGAATTGCAGAGCACTTTCTTCCTGCCTGAGCTGGATTTGATCTATGGCATCTTTACCACCAATGTGTATGTAACTTGAAATAATTTTTCTCCCCTCTCTCTTACTCATTCTGAATAAGTCTTTTGTTCTTTGACCTCTGAGGTTTTAAATTTGCTTTAAAGAAAATCTTTCTTATTTTACTGGGCTAAACAGACAAAAAAAGAGGACTTTTCAATAAACTACCTTTAGACAAAGATACGTGATTTGTGAGACTGGTATTAGGAAAAATACTCCAAATCAAGAAAGTTTGTGTCAGTCTTTAGGATATAGTGACATTAAATTATTCTATTATAATTTGCTCCTTCCTGATTTGCCGTTGTGTTCTGGACACTTTTTGAAATACTGGTACATATTATACGTATATTTTTTTCTATATGCAAGTCATGCATTTGTGTATAATGAAAATAGTGTTGTCTGGAGAATCTGAAATCTTTGAGATAACATGATTCTTGCTTAAACCTTGCTCATATTTGAAAGGCACATTTTCCATAGCTGCATTTTATGTCAATTATACTTTTAAGATATTTTTATAAAAATTATGTTTTGTTTGGGGGTGGGACAGGGAGATACTCTTAACTTTAGAATGAATAATATTTGGGCTGGCTTAAGCCTATGAAGTTTTCTGATCTCCCTCACTCTTAATCTTGTGGACTGTCACATGTCCCCAAGGTTATTTCCCATCCTTAGCTGATATGCTGTGTAAGATTCAACAGGAGCACATGCCAAACCCAGGAATCAAGGATCACATTGAGACTCTCAGCATCACTTTCCTACACATTGGCTGTGATGCTGCTGATCCTACACTATGGGTTCTGATTTGGATCACCTTTGAAATCTCTCGTCTTGTGACTTAACACTTTAAGCAAAAGCCAAATATTTGTATCCAAAGTAAAGGATCCAAATCTAGTTGGGTTGGAAGTGCTGACAAATGAGGTAGGATGACCAAAAGTCCTGAATTGCCTGAGATTATCCTGGTTTTAGCATTGATGACAGCCCTGTAACTAAGGATACCTCTTATTCCTGGGTGAACCAGGACAGATGGTCACCCTAGGATGTCCTCTCTGCTTCCTAAGTGTTTTAATTTACTTTTTCATCTCTTGGGCATCAGATGCCTGCCCATGAGTGACATTTCTAAAACGTCACTTTACCTGCAGCTTATTTCCTCATTAACCTTCTCTTCCTGGTCTCTCAACTGCTTAACTTAGGGGTTAATATTTGCTTAATAACAGCTTTTACCCCCCATGAAGAGTCTTCTTTCTGACATGAGGTTAGAAAAGTAAGGCTAGTTTGGATGGCTCCACACATACCCTTTACTCCCCGTGGCCATATTTGTTTTCGTAAATCTGGTCTTCAGCCCAGAGGTTATTTCTTCTCTTTGATAAGTTTCTTTAAAAAAATCAGTCTACAGTTTCTGAAGTTGATTTTCTTTCCAAAACCTTGTTTAAAAACTAGTGTAGGTCGCACAAGATAAGTGTGCATTTGCTCAGTTGACATCAGTTTTATGCACAAGGAGAGTCCGGTTTACTTAGCTCTTCATTCCCCTGGCTCTGGGCAAAACAAAACAAAACAAAACAAAACAAACAAAACACCAATTTCAGAAGTTATGAAAGTACCATGCCTGAAACATTCCAAGATGGTATATGGTCAATTTAGATAGTTGCAAAAATAAGTTTCAGACTATTCTGGACTATTTGTTTAGTGTTGCAAATTCCCATCATGTCAGAAGTCACCCAATGTACAGAATCTATATTTTTAGAGATAGAAGCGTCACATCTCCCCTTTCTCCTTGGAATACTAATTTGTGTTAGGTCTTGGGAATGCATTTCTAATACGCCCATCTCAAATTTCACAATATTTTCCACCTCCTTTTCGTGTCTCAGACAACGTTTGCTTCAAATGGAAAGAAAATGAGGATCAGAGATATTATGAATTAGAAAGCTGTCTAATACTGGGCTGAGCTTCAGGGCTTAGAATATTGCTTTGCCTCTGTACATTCATCAAGGTTTCTCAGCTCTAGAGGAATGGGGAAAAGATAACCGTTCTGACTCCTTCTGTCCCTAGCATGACTGTGTAGTTTTCTCAATCACTTGAGTATGGCTTGGCCTGAAGGAAGTCTCTAAAGATTTGGCTTTTTTCCTAGATATCTAAAAATGGTGGCTCACCATTATAGTTGTTTATAGTGTAGAGATTGTAGTAAAGTATTACTATGTATAGATATGGATATACAGATACTAAAGTTGCTGCGGGGGGGGGGGGTAGGTTTTTTTTTATTGCTCTTCTAAATTTTTACCTTGATTGCTGATAGAAGCCAGGTTGGAACAGGTGGCTGCAGGTCTGTCATACAAGTGAGCTTGTTCATACTGATTCCAGCTTTAAGCCTACTCATTCTCAAGGTCATGATCTAGACCTGGCCTGCCCTCGCCTGCCCACAGATCTGGAGACCCTGTAGAAGTGAGTGAATAATTACTTCCTGTAGACAATCCCATCCTAGGAAGAGGGGGCAGGGCAGAGGGAGGAGCACAGTGGAGTCACACAGGCTCACCCTTTGCCCCCAGAGCACAGCAAGTGAAAGGGTAGAGAGGCAGGCATGGGGTCTACTATACCAATTGTGCTCACCGGGGGATGGCACAGGGGACAGGAGGAAGTGTTCCCACAACACTATTAAAGGATGTTCACACTGGCAACTACTGGGACATCCAGCGGAGTCTCTGGGTGACACCAGAGCCCAGGTCAGCCCATTCAGTCCTGGTGGTTGTGGTGAACAGAGAAACATTATGCCAGCAGGAAGAAGATTAGGTTCTTCCTTTACCTGGAAGCCGTCTGGCAACCTGGGGCCCCATGCAAAGCAGGTACAAATCCTGCTTCATTTCTCTGCAGCCTGTGACTTGGGCTAAGCAACCTCTCTGTGCTACTGTTTTTTGATCTGTAAGTCAGGGTCTTCTCAGGATCTATAGGTTCTCTGTGAGAAGTTAGATGATCCCTATCAAGTGCTTAGCAGGGGGCTCAAGGAGATACTGTTATTATTCATAATATCCCCGCTTTGCCTGCCTCTGCACCTGGCCCAAGGCATGCCTGGATGGGATGTCCTGTGTCTAGCCCTTCTTACTCCAGCATACTTGTTTTCTTTTCCTTATTAAAGCCTACTCACATGTTCAAAGGCCAGTGTCTTCCCTGTCCTTGTGTTTTAACTTCTCCCATTCTCTCTAGGGATAATGAAGAGTCAAAACAGCAAACTGAACAACCCATAGCTGGTGTTCACCCCTTTACTTTCCAGCGCCGGGTCCTGTATGCATCATGCTGGGCCTTGTCCTTGGTGCTGGACTTCTGGAGAAAATGCAGAAGGCCCTCAATACCCTCAAGGCCCTACCTTTCCATAAGGATGTGTTGACTGTCTGCCCTCCTGAAGTAGAATCCTGTCTACTTCACCCAGAGATATTGCAAAGGATTGGAAATCCTGGCATTTGGGGCCAGCCTGGGGTTCAAGTCCAGTTTCCTCATTTAGTAGATGGCTGACATTGGGGAAGGGTCTTGTCCTCACTATGCCTAGTTTTCCTTACCTGTGAATTTCCTTCACCTTATGAGGATTAAATGAATGGGAATTAGTAAAGTCCTTGGAATAGTGCCTAGCTCCTATTCAGTATTTATCAAATCAAACAAATATAAGCTAGGTATTTCAGTTTTGGAGTTTGTTTGACTTTTCCTTTGATGCAGGAAAAAAAAATGGATGAGAAGTGCATGTAGTATTGTCTCAGAGCAAGAGAAACTATATGTAAGCTTTCTCCTTTTATCTCCACTTCCCCTTCGAGAACCCAAACTGAGCTCAAAATGTGAGTTTACTTAACCAAATAATGTTGCTGTTTCCATACTTAGTCAGAGGGCACTGACCTTCTGAGGGCTCCCATTTATGACTGACTTTCAGAGCCTGAATTCTAAATTACGACTTCAGGATTTCATAGGTCAGTGCTATGTCAGATTTTTCTCTTTGACCCTTTGAATTTAAAATCTGTTTTAAATTAAAAGAAAATATGAAGAGTCAGACAGTCACTTTTCATAGAATACTTTGAGTTGATTTTTTTTTTAAAGGATGACAAATAAGACAAATATCTGGGTTAAAATACACACACACACACACACACACACACACACACACACACACACACACACACACACAC